>NW_028133937.1:0-49801 GCF_964662115.1 Mustela nivalis | reverse complement strand
CCTCCTCTCTGCCTGCCTCTCTGCCTACTTGTGATATCTCTCTCTCTGTTGAATAAATAAATAAAATCTTAAAAAAAAAAAAAGAAATAGAAAGTCTGTGTAGTCCTGCTTAAAAAAAAATAATAATTTAGGTGCCCCTGGGTGGCTCAGTCAGTTGAGAGACTGACTCTTGGTTTCTACTCCTGTCATGATCTTGGGGTCCAAGGATCAAATCCCCGCTGGGTTCTCTGCTCTCAGCAGGGAGCCCACTTAAGGATTCTCTCCATCTGTCTGCCCCTCCCACCACTCACGAAGGCATGCTCCTTCTCTCTAAAATAAATGTATCTTTAAAAAAAAAAGTAATTTAATCTGTAGATTAAGAAATCTTCACACACACAAACCAATACATGCAGATATAGTCTTCCAAACTTTAAACAGTTAAGGTTATTCCAATCTTACACAAATTCTTCTAGATACAAAGGAAAGCAACATTCCCTTAACCATTCAATGAGGCTGATATAATTGAAATTCTACAGCTATACAAGGATTGTGTAAGAAAGGAAAGTTGAGAGACTAATCTTGCCCATAAACACACATAAAAAATCCTGAGCAAAATATTAGCAAAAAAATTTATAAGAGGGGTGCCTGGGTGGCTCGATGGGTTAAAGCCTCTGCTTCACCTCAGGTCATGATCCCAGGGTCCTGGGATTGAGCCCCACATTGGGTTCTCTGCTCAGCAGGGAGCCTGCCTCCCCCTCTCTCTCTGCCTACCTCTCTGCCTACTTGTGATCTGTCAAATAAATAAATTAATTAAAAAAAAAAACAACAAAAAAGAATTTTAAAAAAAAGTTCATGAGAGTGTTAAAGTGGACCAAAAAACACAATCCTACTATATTGTCTGCAAGAACCCCATGTTATGGTGTACCTGGGTGGCTCAGTTAAGTGTCCCAACTCTTGACTTCAGCTCAGGTCAGGATCTCAGGGTCTTGAGATCAAGCCCCATGTTGGGCTCCAGGTTTTATGGGATCTTCTCTCCTTTAGTTCCCACTATTCTTGGTCAAGCCATTTCGAAGAATGAAGACACGAACCAGACAGAGTGATGGGCAGCAAAGGCAAGTTTATTGAGCCGACAGTAAAGTTTATTGAGTGATAGAATACAAAGCTCCCAAAGAAGGAGGGGTCCCAAGAGGATCGCCACTGTTGTTTCTAAGATTAGGGATTTTTAATTGGATTAGCCCCAGGAGCCTGTTACCCCATCAGATTTTTGTCATCTATCTATCACATGGGAAATGGTGGAGGGTTCCTTCTTGGGTGATGTAAAATGCTTTTAACGGTAGTTTCCTCTTAGTGGGGGGTGGGGGGGTTGGGAAAAAGGCTTTCCTGCCTTTCTTCCAACTCTCCATTATCTGCTCAATGCAGAGTCTGCTTGTCCCCCCCACCCCACTTACGCATGCTCAAGTACTCTCTCGGTCTCAGATAAAATCTAAAAACAAAACAAAACTTCACTTTATTTTTTTTTAAGATTTTATTTACTTATTTGACAGAAAGAGAGAGGTCACAAGTAGGCAGAGAGGCAGGCAGAGAGAGACGGGGAAGCAGGCTCCCTGCTGAGCAGAGAGCCCAATGTGGGGCTCAATCCCAGGACCCTGGGATCATGACCTGAGCTGAAGGCAAAAGCTTAACCCTCTGAGCCACCCAGGTGCCCCTCACTTTATTTATTCTTTTTTTTTTTAATTTTTAGATTTTATTTTTAAGTAATCTCCACACCCAACATGGGGCTTGAACTCACAACCCCCAGATTGAGTCACATGTTCACCACTGACTGAGCCAGCCAGGCACCCCAAGGAATCCACTTTAATTCTAAATTTCATAAGAGAATTTTAAAAATTTTTTATGGTTTAAAAATATTTTATTTATTTATTTATTTGACAGAGAGAGAGAGAGAGACACAGTGAGAGAGGGAACACAAGGAAGGGGAGTGGGAGAGGGAGAAGCAGGCTTCCCACGGAGCAGGGAGCCTGATGGATGCAGGGCTCAATCCCAGGACCCTGGGATCATGACCTGAGCTGAAGGCAGCCACTTAACAATTGAGCCACCCAGGCACCCCAAAAGAATTTTTTTTTAATGACCAGGTTGGCTTTATACAAGAATGGCTTAATATTAGAAAATCCAGGGGTGCCTGGGTAGCTCAGTCAGCTGAGTGTCTGACTTTTGATTTTGATGTAGGATATAATCTTGGGGTCGTGTGATCCAGTCCCACCCAGCAGGGAGTCTTCTTGAGATTCTCTCCCTTTCTCTTCCTCCTCCTCTGCCCCTCTCCTCTTGCACTCTCTCAAATAAATAAATAAAATATTTTTTAAAAATCCACACACACAATCAATCACACCATATTTAAGGAGAAAAACCATATCATCTTCTCAAATACATACAGAAATAGTGTTTTGAGGGACACCTGGCTAGCTCAGTGGGTGGAGCATGGGACTCAATCTCAGGGCTGTGAATTCGAGCCCCTTGTTGCATGTAGAGATTACTTGAAAAAATAAAATCAGAAAAGAAAAGAAAAAAGAGAAACAAAAGGAAAAGAAAAATAAATGGTATATGATAAGACTCAAAATTCATTCATGATTAAAATCTATAATATTCTAGGGGCACCTGGGTGGTTCAGTCAGTTGGGAATCCAACTTGATTTTGGCTCAGGTTGGTCATGATCTCAGGATCCTGGGATCAAGCCCTGTGTCAGGCTCCTGCTTGGCAGGGTGTCTGCTCGAGGATTCTCTCTCACTCTGCCCCTCCTCCCACTCATGTGAGCTCTTTCTCAAATGAATAAATAAATCTTTTTTTAAAAATCTATAAAATATTCTATAGCAAAAGAAGTATAAAAGGGTGCTTCTTAATCTGAAAAAAAAAAAAAGGTATGCCAAACCATTTAGTAAATATATATATTTGGAGGAGGGGGTTGGGGAGGGACAGAGGCGAGGAAGAGAGAGAATCTCAAGCAGGCTCCACACCCAGTGCTGATCCCGACACATGGCTTGATCTCACCACCCTGAGATCATGACCTGAGTCTAAATCAACAGTCAGATGATTTAACTGGCTGAACCACCCAGGCACCTCATGCAAATTATCACTTTTAATAGAAAAAAGCATTCCTTTTAGAATCAGGAAAAATGACACTACCACTGCTTTTGTTCAACACTGTACGAGAGCACTGAAACAGTGAGATAAAATTTTAAAAGTACAAAGTTTGGAAAGGGTATTACACACAGGAAAACATGTTCAATATCACTAATCATTATGAAAATGTAAATGAAGGGGTGCCTGGGTGGCTCAGTGAGTTAAAGTCTCTGCCTGAACCTCAGGTCATGATCCTGGGGTCCTGGGATCGAGCCCCATATCAGGCTCCCTGCTCAGCAGGGAGCCTGCTTCTTCCTCTGCCCCTCCCCCCCACCATTCTCTCTCTCTCTCCCTCTTTCTTTCTCTCTCAAATAAATTTTTTAGAAAATCTTTTTTTAAAGATTTTATTTATTTATTTGACAGAGAGAAATCACAAGTAGGCAGAGAGGCAGGCAGAGAGAGAGAGGAGGAAGCAGGCTCCCCACCAAGCAGAGAGCCCAATGGAGGGCTCAATCCCAGGATCCTGAGATCATGACCTGAGCCGAAGGCAGAGGCTTAACTCATTGAGCCACCCAGGTACCCTCAAATAAATTTAAAAATCTTTAAAAAAAGAGAGAGAGAGAGAGAGAGAGAGAGAAGAAATAACAAGTGTTGGTGAGGATGTGAAGAATGTAAACTGGTGTAGCCACCATGGAAAAAAGCATAGAGCTTTCTCAAAAAATTTAAAAGAGTAATAGCATATGATCCAATTATTCCACTACTGCGTATTTACCCAAAGAAAATGAAAACATGAATACAAAAAGATATGTGCACACCTGTTTATTGTGGCATTATTTACAATAGCCAATATATGGAAGCAATCCAAGTATCCATTGATAGACAAATGGATAAGAAAGATGTAGTGTGTGTATGTGTGCATATAAGTCTATATGTATAGGGGCACCTGGGTGGCTCAGTGGGTTAAGCCTCTGCCTTCGGCTCAGGTCATAGTCTCAGGGTCCTGGTATCGGGCCCCACATCGGGATCTCTGCTCAGCAGGGAGCCTGCTTCTCCCTCTCTCTCTGCCTGCCTCTCTGCCTGCTTGTGATATCTCTCTCATCAAATAAATAAATTATTTTTAAGTATATATGTATAGTCATATGTATAATATATGTTACACATGTATATAATATGTAATATTTAATATATAAGAATATATGTAATCCATACATACTTACATGTATGTATACTTACACGTATGTAAATATATGTATATACACACATACACAGCCAGAAAAAAAGAAGAGATCATGACATTTGCAACAATATGGATAGACCTACGGGGTACCGTACTAAGTGAAGTAGGTCAGAAAGGGCAAGACAAACATCATGTGATTTCACTCATACGTGGAATTTAAGAAAACAAATGAGGGGTGTCTGGGTGGCTCAGTCAGATTAGTGGCTGCCTTGGCTCAGGACATGATCTTAGGGTCCTGAGATCAAGTCCCACATCAGGCTTCCTACTAAGTGGGGAGCCTGCTTCTCTCCCTCTGCCTGCTGCTCCCCCTGCTTGTGCACACTCTTTCAAATGAATAAGTAAAAATCTTAAAAAAAAAAAAAAGGGGGACAGAGAAAATACAACCGTATACAAACAGACAAAGCTAGTATGTAGTAATAGAGGTCAGCACAGTGATTCTCTTTGGCACTGTTCACTGGGAGGAAGCATGACAGAGCCTTCTGGTGTGTTAGAAATGCTCTATGTAGATCTTTTTCTGTATGGTAATTACAGGAATAAAACATGCACAAGGTCACTAAGCTTATACTTAAGATGTGTGCATTTTTTTTTAAAGATTTTATTTATTTATTTGACAGAGAGAAATTACAAGTACACTGAGAGGCAGGCAGAGAGAGAGAGAGAAGGAAGCAGGCTCCCTGCTGAGCAGAGAGCCCGATGCGGGACTCGATCCCAGGACCCTGAGACCATGACCTGAGCCGAAGGCAGCAGCTTAACCCACTGAGCCACCCAGGCACCCCGATGTGTGCATTTTTCTATGTAAGTTTTACATCAATAAAAAAGTTTTCAAAATGTAACTAAATTCTACAATTTGAGGAGTGCCTGGGTGGCTCAGTGGGTTAAAGTCTCTGCCTTCGGCTCAGGTCATGATCTCAGGGTCCTGGGATTGAGCCCCACATTGTTCTCTCTACTCAGCAGGGAGCAGGGAGCCTGCTTCCTCCTCTCCCTCTGCCTGCTTCTCTGCCTACTTGTGATCTCTGTCTCTCAAATAAATAAATAAAATCTTTAAAAAAAATTTTTTTTCAATTCAAAAAATTCAAAATTCAATTAAAAAATAATTTTTTTTCAAATTCTACAATTTGAAAGGGCAAGAAAAATAGATGGTACCTAGAAATACATAGCACCTGGGCGCCTGTGTGGCTCAGTGGGTTAACGTCTCTGCCTTCAGCTCTGGTCATGATTCCAGGGTCCTGGGATCAAGCCCCGCATCGGGCTCTCTGCTCAGCAGGGAGCCTGCTTCCCCCACCCTCTGTCTGCCTCTCTGCCTACTTGTGATCTCTTTCTCTCTGTCAAATAAATAAATAAAATCTTTAAAAAAAAAGAAAGAAAGAAAGAAAGAAAGAAATAACACCCGCCCCCCTTTACTTATGGTGTTTCCCTTTACACAATTTTAGTCGTCTGTGGTTAACCATGATCTGGAAGCAGACGAGCCTCCTACTGACAAACCGTCAGGTCAGGAGTATCTTACTGGCCCCAAATGTCAGAGTATCAATGCCCACGTCATGCACCTGACTTCATCTCATCACCTGGGCACTGTATTATCTCACATCAACACAAGAAGAAGGAGGAGTACAGTATAAGATATATTGGGGAGATGAGACCACATTCATATAACTTTTATTGCAGCAAATTGTTATAATTATTCTATTATGTATGTATATTCAAAATTCCAAGAATTTTACTCCTAAATCTATACCCTCTGAAAATTTTGGTTTAAATATGTTTGAATGATGGTTCATGGATACGTTTTCCAATATCGTGAAAACAAAAACAGAGAACAGAAAAGTAACCACAGTCCACCAACAGAAGAACAAAAAGTAAATGATGGTTAAGGGGTGCAGGGGTGTGGGAGGCACAGTTATTCATTCCACAGTTATGGAATGAGTAAGTCAAGGAGACGGAAGGCACAGCACATAGCATATAGACAATGGTATTGTTAACAGTGTTGTATGGTTACCGCGCCTGGGTGGCTCAGTTGGTTAAGCCACTGCTTTTGGCTCAGGTCATGATCCCAGAGTCTTGGAATCAAGTCCCACTTCAGGCTCCCAGCTCCGTGGGGAGTGTGCTTCTCCCTCTGACCTTCTCCCCTCTCGTGTTGTCTCTCATTCTCTCTCTCTCAAATAAATAAAGAAAATCTTAAAAAAAAAAAAAAAACAGTGTTGTATGGTCAAGATGGCAGCTACATTTATGGGGAGCATAGCATAACGTATAGAGAAGTTGAATCACTGTATTATACACCTGAAATTAGGGTAGCATGTGTATCAAATTCAATTAAAAAAAATAATAATAATGGTATGGACACCTGGGTGGCTCATTCAGTTAGGCATCTGCCTTCAGCTCAGCTCAGGTCATGATTCCAGGGTCCTGGGATCAAGTCCCATTCCTCTCTCCCTGCTCAGCGGGGAGCCCACTGCTCCCTCTGTTTGTGCGCGTGTGCTCTCTCTCTCTCTGACAAATTAAATAAATAATTAATTATAAATCCTGGGGCACCTGGGTGGTTCAGTCATTTTCAGCTCAGGTCATGATCCCAGGGTCCTGGGATCAAGCCCTGCATCAGGCTCCTGGGAGCCTGCTTCTCCCTTTCCCACTCCCCCACTTGTGTTCCCTCTCTTGCCGTGTCTCTCTGTCAAATATATAAATAAATAAATAAAACCTTTAAAAAAAATTTATATATATATATATATATATATATATATATATATATACTGGGGTGCCTGTGTGGCTCAGTGGGTTGAAGCCTCTGCCTTTGGCTCGGGTTGTGATCCCGGGGTCCTGGGATCGAGCCCCATGTTGGGCTCTTTGCTTGGCAGGGAGCCTACTTCCTCCTCTCTCTCTGCCTGCCTCTCTGTCTGCTTGTGATTGCTGTCTGTCGAATGAATGAATAAAATCTTTAAAATATATATATATAAATTATATATATAAAATATATATATTATATATTATATATTATATATTATATATATTATATATTATATATTATATAATAATTATATATTATATATTATATATATTATATATTATATAATAATTATATATTATATATAATATATATTATATATTTTATTTTATCTGGCAGTTCAGCTGCAAGTTTTGAAGATGCCGCCCGAAGGAAAAAGCGGTTTAGGGAAAAAGCGGTGGAGCTACCTCCTGAAGTGGTCGTTCTTCTGACAAGAAGGCTCAGGATCCCAAATGTGGCGGCGATGCAGTAAAGGTCAGACACTTTCCGTGTAAAAAACAAGGGAAAACCATGGGAGCCACGGAAAAGTTAAAGTCTGGAAAGGCATCCAATGAAGTGGCTTTCATGAAGATAGAGCTGGACAAAGGGGTGACCAGAGGTATCATGGTGGGACCATTTCCAGAAGCAGCATTTGCCTTGCCTACGAGTGAGCTGTGTAAGTCTGTGTTTATAGATCCTCCAATTAAAATAAAATTTGGATATCATCTTACAGTGACTGAAAGGAGAAAATAAAATTCTACAAAAGACTGAAAAAAATATAGTGGCCAAAAAATGAAAAAATAGAATCATTTTAAAAATAAAATTGTTTTTCTCTTTTCTGAAAAAAAAACAGAAACAAAAATCATAAATTATGGTATAGATACACTAAAAAAAATGGCTGAACTATAATCTGGAGGCAGCAGATCAGCGACTCAATCTTAGAATTCTAGTGTTGAGTGAAAGAACAAGTCATCAGCAGATGGTGTATCACACATGACCTATAATATGACATCATTTAAATACATTTCAAGAACAAAACTCATCAATATATTGTTTGGGAAAACATAAGCATGTGATTTTTTTAAACTAGGTTTTTTAAGAAGACTATTTGTTTGAAAGAGACAGAGAGAATGCACAGTTAACGGCGGGGGGGGGGGGGGGGGCGTGCAGAGGGAAAGAATCTCCAGCAGGCTCCCAGCTGAGTGTAGAGCCCAGTTGGACATGGGTCCAATCTCTTGACCCTGAGACCATGACCTAAGTAGAAATCAAGAGTCAGACACTTACGGGCATCTGGGTGGCTCTTTGGGTTAAACTTCTGCCTTCAGTTCAGGCCCATGGTCCCATGGTCCCATGATCCCATGGTCCTGGGATCCAGCCCCATCGGGCTCTCTGCTCAGCGGGGAGCCTGCCTCCCCCTCCCTCTGTGCCTGCCTCTCTGCCTCTCTGCCTACTTGTGATTTCTGTCAAATAAATAAATAAAATCTTAAAAAAAAAAAAAAGTCAGACACTTAAATGGCTGAGCCATCCAGGTACCCCCGTATTCTTTTAAGAAAGCAGGGGATTGGAGCAGCTGGGTGGCTCAGTTGGTCGCCTGTCTGCCTTGGGCTCAGGTCATAACTCCCAAGTCCTGGGATCCAGCCCTACATGGGCTCCTTGCTCAGCAGGAGCCCCCCTTCCCCCCACTCTCTCTCAGTCAAGCTCTCTCTCTTGCTCTCAAATAAATAAATTTTTTAAAAAATAGTCCATTCGGAAGGAAGGAAGGAAGGGAGGGAGGGAGGGAGGGAGGGAGGAAGGAAAGAAGGAAGGAAGGAACGGCAAGTATCATAAACCCAAATCAGGAACAGGGTTACCAGGATCACAACATGGCTGACCTCCCTGGGAGCCACATCTGCCACAGGTCACAAGCATGATGCAGGTAGTGAGTTCTTGGGAGTTCTGGTGGTACCTGGATTACCTTCACTGGGAAGACAGGTGAATGGAAAAGGCAACTACACAGGAAAGTGGGCAAGGGTATAAACTGGCAAATGAAAGAAGAGAAAATCTGACCAAAGACTATACAAAAAGATACTCAATCTCACTACCAATCGGGGAAAGTTTACGAGTTAAAACTAGGTGTCATTTTCCATCCATATAACTGACAATATTTTAAAAATCTGATGATATGAGCTATTGAGAATGGGGGAATGGGTGGTGGAATATGGCCTTCCTGAGCCTGTACAAATGTAAACTAGGCCATTTTCAGTAAGATTGAGGAAAAACAAATGTATACTCCCAACCCCACATACTACTTGTTAATCTCCCAGCAGTTTTCAATATTAATTAGCATTTTAAGTTAAAAACTAACTTGATTCATCTAATGAAATATTTCTTTTTTTAAAGGCCAGTGACCAAGCTGGGTCTATGTAACCCATTATCACTGTATTCTTTTATCTCCTCCTGTAATCACACGTGATCATACAGTAATTTTGTTGCTTAAGAATAATACTGATAAACCCCTCTTACTGGCAGATTTAACAATTTATCTGTAACCTTCTACAAATGACTTAAACTAGTAAATGCAACTGTATATCACCCAAAATGTCAACAGTATAAAGCCAGTTGACAGTTGTATCAAGTTGTATCATTTCAACATTTGAAACAATTTGTAACCGCTTTCTTATCGTTTAAATGCAACCAAATAGCCACTGTGTGTAGCAAAGAGGAAGCTGTGGATAATAAAAGTGCAGAAAACTTGGGAGCTGGTGAGCACGGGAAAGAGAAAGGAAGATGCTCTGATAACGGGCTATTTTTTAAATTTAACAGAGCATGTATCTGTTATTAATAAACATAGTATTTAATAACACATTAGTAACACATTATAACACATTAATGTGGGGGCATCTGGGTGGCTCAGTGGATTAAAGCCTCTGCCTTCCATTCAGGTCATGATGTCAGGGCTCTCTGCCCAGCAGGGAGCCTGCTCCCCCCCCCCACCCCCGAGCCTGCTTCTCTGCCTACTTCTGATCTCTGTCTGTCAAATAAATAAAATCTTTAAAAAAATAAAAAATAAATTTAAAAAAATAAAGATTAATATGTATATGTGTCAAACAGGTTGTCCCCTTGAAGTACTTTCTTTAGTTTCTGCTTCCTCTTCTTACGTTGCCAAAGGGCTATTTCCACAAGGTCTGTGGCTAAGCAGTCTTTTCTGACTTTTTATCTGGCCATCTAATCAGCTACTGCAGGACAGTTAAGACCCAGTCACCTTCTGAATCACTTTATTCTAGAAAAGATGTTGTGAACTTACCTTATTTTATTAGTAAGTTCTGGCGGGTATGTACATTTTTCTGGAGACAACGTTATAACTCTCAAAGGTGTTCAAAAGGGTCTGTGACCCTAGAAAATCCAAGGACACCGCATGAAGACAAATTCTCTTTCAACCACGTGGAAACCCGCGGCACCAGCTTCCGGGCTCCACTCCGCCCAGGCCTGGCCTCCGCGCAGTCCTCCGAAGCGCGATCTCCAGCAGGGGTCGCTGCGTTGCCGCCGCCGCGCCCGTGAGCCCCTCCCGGCCCGCTCTCGCCGCGGCGGCGCCGACGGAAGGGGCGGGGCGGGGCAGGGCGGGGCCTGGAGAGCCGGGTGCGCCAGGCCGTGGGGAGGGATCGAGGGAGGGAGGAGCGGTCCCGGAGTGCTCGTAACTGCGCCCCTGTCGGGCGCGTTGTGACCCCGGCTAGAGCCCACTCTGTTGCTTCCCGGCGCGCGCTTGTGAAGTAAGGGCGCGACCAGCGCCTCTGCCCTGCCTGCGCTCCTGCCAGGACTCCGCGTGAATCTCCCGCGTCTTGTCCCGGCCCGGCCAGCCTCGGGACGCCTTGTGGACCCGGGGGCTGCGGGGGCCGTCCGCGCTTGGGCCCGGCCGCTACTGCAGGCTCCAAACGCAGACCCAGAGCTTGAGGACGCAGGTGTCCAGTTTCCTTTGACCTTGAAGACCCGGGAAGGTGCGCAGCCCGCGGGGGTGGGAAGTATGTCGGGGCAGCCTCCCCAGTTTCCGCGGTCAAACGGAGAGGTCTCCAGAAGGGACGCTTTTCAGCGACAGTAGGCTGCAAAGAGGTTAGACCGGGTTCTTAATCGAGCAGTTCATGAACAGGCTCGCGAACGTGGAGCGATTCCCCAGTGTCCCGCAGGTCAAGGGCCGCGTTACCTCTGTTCCAGACGTTGCTTTGCTTACTTACAGGCTTCGGCTCGTTCACTATCTTATCTACCCTGAAGATCTGACCACAGACCTCCGGGCTTCCTGCCGTTTTCCTCTCCACTACTCAGTCCACACCATTGGCAAAGAACTCTTAAAATAACACTTCTGTCAGGTCATTTCCCCGCTTAAGATCTTTCTATGATTCACATGCTCTCTGGGTCAGGTCCAAACTTGGATAGGTACGGCCTTTGGAGAGCTAGCCTTTTGCTCTTCAATCCAGCTCCAGCATTGTGGGATCTTTTCTGGATTCATTTTCATGCTTCATTTCTGCTGATCTACTTTCATTCCAGTGGTTAATTAAGCACTTAACCGTGTGCTGCACTGTTGTAGGCAGTTGGGATTCAGCAGAGGAAAACAAATGGGGGTGAAGATTTCTATGTTTGAGGAGTTTATATTCTATTAGGGGAAACAGTCAAAAAAAGAGAAAGCCAGTAAATGGATAGGTGAGAAGTGCTATGGAGGGGAAAAAATAGAGCAGAGTAAGAGGGCAAGATGCTTCTTAAATAAAATTGGAATGAATGGACAGCATTGAGGTGATATTTGAGGAAAGAGTTGAAGAAAATGAGATATGTATGCAGTTGTCTGAGGTAAGAGATTTCTAGTTGCAGCTGGGGCAAAGACCTTACCCAGAAATGTTCCCCTTGTATGTGAAGAGCATCAGAAAAGCCAGTGAGGCTGGACTTGAGAGACCAGAGGTTGAGTGGCAAGACATTGGAGAATGGGGGGGGGGGGGGGGCCAGATCCCATAGAGCCTGTAACCTTTTCTCACTGCTTTCGTAGGAGTGATACAGTATAAATTACTTCTTGAAAGAATCACGGCTCTGTGGAAAATGGAACCTGTGGAAAATGGCCTTTATAGTATTGCTGTCATCATCTGCCATGATGGTTTAATCTGTGGAAGTGGTGAGAAGTGATGGGATGCTGGACATGTTTTGAAGATACAGCCAACGTAACTTCCTGACATTGGATATGGGTGTGAGGGAGGGTCAGGAATGACTGGAAACGTCTGTTCTCAGCACCTATAGGGGTAGAGTTATCATTCACTGAGATGGGGAAGGCTACGGGTGGAACAGATTTAGGGTTGGGGACATGTCAGGAGTTTGTTTTTGGACCAGTAAAACTTGAGATACCTGTTACACACCCAAGTGGAGAAGTCAGGCATTTGGATATTGTGTCTGGGGTCACCAAGACTGCCCCTAGGTTCACTGATTGGGAAGATTCAGCAGGACTTGGCTGTGGCTGGTGGCTTTGATTTATCACAGCAAAAAGATACAAAGCACAGTCAGCAAAGGGAGAAGACTCAGGACCAAGAGTGCAGGAAACCAGGTGGTCTTCCAAGAGTTGTCTCCCAGTGGAATCAAAAAGGATATGCTTAAGTCCCCAGCAACAGATTGTGACAACATGTGTGAAGTTTGTCTATCAGGGATGCTCTTTAAAGCCTCTGCCCAGGTGTTGATTGCCTTTAGTTACATGGGCACTGTCTGCCTGGCATGTACCAAAATTCAAGACTCCCAGAAGGAAAGCAGGTACTCAGCATAAGAAACTGTACAAACAGTTTAGACCCAGTGAGCGACTCCTGTCAGTTCTGAGAATCCAGAAATCTAGGTTTCTAGAGGCCCACCTTGCAAGCAGGCCTTTCTAAGGATAGACTCGAGCCTGCTGTATTAACACTTACGCACAGATACACATGTCTGGAACTTGGGAGAAACGCCTGGGGAGTAGTTGGCATATAGGAAGCGTTTAAAGCCATGGAAGTGTTTGGTGTCTTGAGAAGCATTTGTCAAAGCTGACAGAACTGAGCTAGATAACGTGAATGTAGAAGAGAAGCAGGCCAAAAACTGAGCCCTGGGGCCCACCAACATTAAGATGCCTGGGAGAAGGGAAGAAACAGCAGGTAAAGTGGGAGGAAAACCAGAAGCAAGGTGTCCTGGAAGCCAAGTGAAGAAGAGAGGAGTGGTCCGTTGTCTCAGATGGCTGCGGCCAAGTCAAAGGAGAGGAGGACTAACATGACCTTTTGGGCTTAGAAAATGAGAGGGATTAAGAAGAGTGAAGACAACTGTTTCCGAGGAATTTTGTTGTAAAGAGGAACTAGAAAAATTGTAGCTGGGGGGTATAGTAGGATTAAGAGAACGTTGGTTGGTTATTCAGTGAGAGAAATAACAGCATGCTAATGAGAGTGGTCCGTTAGAAAGTAAAAAATAAAGCAGTTGTAACTTGCTGTTTCCCCAAAGTTCTGTTTCAGGCTTCCTTTGCCATGAGAACTCTTCTCTGGCATCTCCGCTCTGAGCATTTTAGCCTCTGCAGGATCCAGCCTCCTTTGGATCTGGGTTTTCACTCAGGTTCTCTGACCGCCAGTTGACTTGACCACATTCCAGTTGAATAGCCGTTCCTTGAGGACAAGGACTGTATGCTTTATGTATGGGCCTAGTCTAGTGGGTACCTGGCATATGCAGGCAAAAATTAGGTTAGCGGGTTTTCTCAGTCTTACGTCCCTAATGTGCCAGTGTTTGCCAGAGTGAAGCAGATCACAAAGAGGGAGTAGCTAATCAGCACAAAGGTAATGCTTGGCTGGACATTTTGGTTATGTTGTTCTTCTATGTGAGTATGATTTTAAATAGTCACTTTGTGCTGGTAAAAGTTTCCTAGTGTAGGTAAATATAATGTATTCGTGGTATATCTCAAAAAGCAGCATCATATCCAGGCATTCCTCATAGAAGAGGACAGTGTGGTGTAATGGCAGAACTTTGGGAGGGAAGTGTGCGATTCCAGAGACTGACAGACAAGACTTCCCTCCGCCAGGATGTCTGCTCTTAGATTTCTTCTAAGTTGGGGCGGTAATTCTTCCCACTCCTCTACTCCTGAAACTGTCCATTCTCTCTGGTGTTGCACTTGGTGAAAGTTGGTTTTTGTTAAAGAGAAGTGAGACATCTATTTCATGGAGTAGCAGAAAGAACAGTGGGTTTGGAGTCAGAAGACTGACTGACAGTTCAGCATGGTGGTAAAGAGCCTTGACTTAACCCACGGAGCCTGGGTTTGAATCCACTTAGTATTTTTTTTTTTAATATTTTATTTATTTGACAGATCACAAGTAGGCAGAGAGGCAGGCAGAGAGAGACGGGGTAGGGGATGGGGAGCAGGCTCCCCACTGAGAAGAGAGCCTGATGCGGGCTCGATCCCAGGACCCTGGGATCATGACCTGAGCCAAAGGCAGAAGCTTAACCCACTGAGCCATCCAGGTGCCTCGAATCCACTTAGTATTTGTGTGATGTGTCACTGAGATGGGTTGTTAGGAAGGAATAAATGAAATAATAGGTAGAGCAGGGCCTGACACGTAGTAAACAATGATCATTAAGAAGACTTGTCTTTGGAATCCTGGCTGTACGGGTTACTAGCTGTATGAACTAGCAGATTGTTAAATTGCTCCAAGTCTCATTTGTGCTCATCTGTAAAATGAAGGCCATGTGTAAAGTGATCCCGGAGAGGCTACCGTTTTCATCTCTGCCCACACATGCAGCCCTGGGAGTATTGTTCATTGTGGGGAACGTGCAGCCAGGTTCTCAGCTCGTGGCATGCATACAGCCTTTGGCGTCACACCTGATAGCAAAATAGGCTTTGCTGAAGTCACTTAGGCCAGTGTTTTCAAACTTTTTTTTTTTATATTATTTTTACTAAATATATTTTCCATTATGACCCAGTATATGTGTATGTATACTTACATATGTGTATGTGTATTATAATGAAAGTTTCATAAAGTAGTATTTACTCTGGGGCACATGAGTAGCTCAGTGGGTTAAAGCCTCTGCCCTCAGCTCAGGTCATGGTCTCAGGGTGCTGGGATCGAAGCCCCGCATGGAGCTCTCTGCTCATCGGGGAGCCTGCTTCCACCCCGCTTTGCCCCCGCCTGCCTCTCTGCCTACTTCTGATCTCTGTCTGTCAAATAAATAAATAAAATCTTCAAAAAAAAAGACCGTATTTACTCTTACCGTATGTGATACACTGTAATCTACACATTTCAGTTTTAATTCTTTTAAAAAAAGATTCTTTTTTAATTTAGTTGTTTGACAGAGAGCAAGAGAGAAAGCACCGGAGAGCACAAGCACAGGGAGAGGAAGAAGCAGGCTCCTCGCTGAGCAGGGAGCATGACGCCAGGTTTCAGGGAGTGATTCCAGGACCCCAAGATCATGACCTGAGCTGAAGGCACATGCTTCACTGACTGAGCCCCCAGCATTCCCAGTTTTGGTTCTTGAAAAGTAAAAATTTTATAATGGCTCATGACCCACAATTTGAAAAAGATAGGCAAATTATCATCATTAATGCCTATCTTTATCTTTTGTATTATAAGAGCATCTTATTAACCAGTCATTTCTGAGGTTGATAGTAGAGAGCTCTGGCCACTTAGGGTTAACCTTCTTGTGTGTTTCGGATGGGCAGAAAGGTATGAAAGGCTCTCCCCATGAGAGAATTACTTTTCTTGGGGCGCCTGGGTGGCTCAGTGGGTTGAGCCACTGCCTTTGGCTCGGGTTATGATCTCAGGGTGCTGGGATCGAGTCCTGCATTGGGCTCTGCTCAGCAGGGAGCCTGCTTCCCTCCCTCTCTCTCTCTCTCCCTCTCTGCCTACCTCTCTGCCTACTTGTGATCTCTCTCTGTCAAATAAATAAATAAAATATTTTATAAAATTACTTTTCTTAAAACTACACTGTGAAGAATATATGTTAAAATTTTAACAGCTGTTGTCATAGAGTGAATATGGATGGTTTGAGTTTTTACTCTTTTCAAAATATCTACCTGAAAATATGTTTCACATAATAATCATTAAAATCTTCTTTCTCTTAAATTATGGTAATAAGAGTAGCAATTTCAACTTAAAAAAAATCTTTACTTGGCAAAAAGTCCACCATTAGGTAACTTTTTCTTTTCTTTTTTTTTTTTTTTAAAGGTTTTAAGTAATGTCTGCACCCAGTGTGGGGCTCAAACCCATTACCAGAAGTCAAGAGTCACATATTCTACCAACTGAGCCAGCCAGGAACTCCTTAATTTTTGATTGTAGTGATCCATGAAATACAAAGTCTAGGAACTACTGAAATACACTATTTTCTTTCTTTATCCCTTTTTCTATAAAATTTAAGGGTTTTTTCCTATGCATAGTTATTATTCATACTCTATTAAATTAGATAGAATATGTATAAGAAAGATTTTTTGTCTCAATATTTCTCTTAAGGGTGCTTCCAATAGTTTCCACTCAGTATTTTAGAGCACTTGTACATTTTATAACATTTAAAAATTATTTTAAATTCTAGTTCTGGTGGCGCCTGGGTGGCTCAGTGGGTTAAGCCTCTGCCTTCGGCCTGCTCAGGTCATGATCTCAGGGTCCTGGGATCGAGCCCTGCATCAGGCTCTCTGCTTGGTGGGGAGCCTACTCCACCACCACCCTCCCGCCTCCCTGCCTACTTGTGATCTCCCTCTTTCTCGCTGTCAAATAAATAAATAAAATCCTAAAAATAAATAAATTTAGTTCTGTTGAAAAATAACCCTTCAATTATGCCTGCTTTATTTCTCAGTTAAGACTCAGATTGGGGTCCCAACAGCAATGAGATACAGAGTTGAGCTCATTGTTCATGCCAATAAAAATAAGAGCCAAGATGTTAACAAATACAACTTGGGGGCCACCTGGGTAGCTCAGTGGGTTAAGCCTCTGCCTTCCGCTCAGGTCATGATCTCAGAGTCCTGCGATCAAGCCCCACATCCGGCGCTCTGCTTAGTGGGGAGCCTGCTTCCCTCTCCCTCTCTGCCTACTTGTGATCTCTCTCTGTGTCAAATAAATAAATAAAATCTTTAAAAATATATATATATAACTTGGAAGTAGCTATGTGCTTTTGAGTGGGCTTATAGGTAATTGGCTGTTGTAGACTTAGTGATGAAAGGAGGAAGGACGTCTTTGAAACCATCTGGAAATCTGTCTGAAGGTATAGCCTTGGCACCGTGGAAAGTCATTCACAGACTTAAGGTTTGAGGATATGGACCATATGGCTACCCTTCTCATATTACTAAATTATGGCCTCTAAAGCCATCTTGATGTACTTGGGAGAGGTTGCTTCCATCATAAGATGGTTTCTTTGAGGTAACTTAGGGATTGGCTGCTCTCTGGCGTGTCAGCACCTTAGTGTCTTAGGGTCTCCTGGCGCCTTCCTTCTCTACTTGCCAATGCCTCAAACAGTAGGAGAAAGATGGAAAAGAAGGTAAAAGGTAACTGTCCAGTCTGCACCTTGTTAGCTCTGATTTGCTGGGGTTGGGGGTTGAAATAAAGTCTAGAGATTCATTCTGGGTTTCATAAAGTCATGACTTGGTGTCCTTCCTTGACAAAGTCAGTATTGTAAGGATGTGACATATGTCAGCAAATAGTCTTTCTCTCCATGAGATTTTTTTTATTTTAAGGTTTTATTTATTTGAGAGAGAAAGAGAGAGAGCGAGAATGAGGCGGGGAGGGTCAGAGGGAGAAGCAGACACCCTGCTGAGTAGGGACCGCCCCCCCCAATGCACAACTCCCATCATGACCCGAGCTGAAGGCAGTCCCTTACCCAACTGAGCCACCCAAGTGCCTGAGATCATTTTCTCAAAACCCTTGAGAAGAAGTGTTAATATTTTTCAGTAGTAATCAGTATCCAAGCCAATTTGGCCGATGGAGAAGAGGAGAACCGGTGTGTTCACACATCTTAGTATAGCTAGTTCCACCCTCCTGAGGAAAGCACAGCTAGACGACTCACCACGGAAAAGCGCGTGGCCCTGGCTACGTGCAGACCAATGTGGTCTTTTGTAGGGGAGAATAAGTACAGTACTCATACGGAGAGTTCGTGGTGTGCATGGTTTATGTTGTAAGAATGCCAGGACACTGCACTTGTGACATACAACTGAATTATTGTCTGTTGCAGGTTATACGCGCCATGGCTATGACGGGTGTCAGATTCCCTGCCAGCGTTCTCAGGAAGCCAGACGCCTGGATTGGACTGTGGGGCGCGCTGCAAGGGACACCTTCATCGAAACTCTGTGCTTCCTGGAATCGATACTTCTATTTTTCTAGTACCCAGTTAAACACATCAAATTGTAAAACGTTCCTCCGTAACATTTTCTCGCTGAGACTCCCAGGCCTTGTAGTATCTCCAGAATATATTTTCCCCCTTTCCATAAGACTTAAGAGTAATGTAAGCTCTAAGAAGTCCACCAAGAAGACTCTGCAGAAAGCCGAGGATGACGAGGACTCTGAGGAAGAGAGTGACCATGAGATGAGTGAGCAAGAAGAGGGGCTCGAGGAAGACCCCAGTGTGGTCAAAGACTACAAAGACCTGGAGAAAGTGGTGCAGTCTTTTCGGTACGATGTCATCCTCAAGACAGGCCTAGATGTCGGGAGAAAGTAAGTCTGACGTGCATTTTATTACAAAATGCTTTGTCATCTTGTCATTTTAATGCAGGAGTTTCCATCACTCAGCCCGTCTGTGGTGAGGGGAGCCACAGATACAGGAGGACCTTCGGTCACTTGTTGCAGTTGTTTCCTGCTACAGACGAGAACCCTGACTCCAGCAGCAAGGCAGGGCACTGCCGCACATCCCCCGTGCCATATTTCCCTGATTCTAAGACACAGTCGACTCTTAAGATGAGCTGTCGATTTAATACCAGCGTCTTGAGGAAAGTCATGACCACGTTAGAGTATATAGCAAGAGGAAACCACGCCTGGGTTTCACAAATGCCACAGGGTAAGAAGGTATGCTTTAGAAACAACAGAAGCTGTGCCATGCGGTCAAGAACGCAGGCTGTGTAACTAGACCCTTCGTGCTCTGTGTGAGCCTGGGAGAGTTCCTCGAATTCCCTAAGCTTCGGTTTTCTCATCTGTAGAATGTAAAGTAGCGCCTACTTTAGAAGTTGGTGCTTCTCTGCCTAAAGCATCTTAATGGATGGAACTAGAGGGTCTTATGCTAAGTGAAATAAGAGAAAGACAAATGCCATATGATTTCCCTTGTAGGTGGAATTTAAGAAACAGAACAGATGAACGTAGGGGAAGGGAAGGAAAGATAAGGCAAAAACAGGGAGACGAACCATGAGAGACTCTTAACTCTAGGAAACAAACTGAGGGGTGCTGCGGTGGGGAGGGGGGTGACTGGGTGATGGGCATTAAGGAGGGCACGTGATGGGATGAACACTGGGTGTTAATGCAACTGACGAACCCCTGAACTCTACTCTGAAAGAATGTGCTGTATGTTAATTAAATTGAATTTAAATTTAAAAAAATAACAGAGCAGTGCCTGACACATAGTAGGTACTCACTGTATGTTAGCTGTTACGAAGAAAATTCTGTGTGTTCAATATGTAGTGCACAGAGATGGTAAGTGGAACTTTCAGGATTTCTTTAGTCTTCTTGTTCTCTGCTAGAGTAATTACATAAGAATAGTGACCTTCATTGTTCGTTCATTCGTTTAACAATTGTGTGCATACTGCGTACAAGATAAAAATCATGGTATGGATAATATGTTCAGAGTTCCATGTGCAATTTATACCTTTATGGCTTAATTTCATGGCGTAGTCTAATTTTTTAATCCATGACACTTAAGGACTCGTAAAGATAACTGAGCCCATAGGCCTCCTCGTGGGGATTTACTGAATATGCTCTCAAATCTGGCCAGCTTGTAGGGGGGTTCTCTCTCCCCCAGAGAAGTAGCTGCTGCTGTTACAAGCAGAACCCCAGATGTTAACCACCTGGAGTCCGAGCGGCAAGAGAAGAGCTCACGGATTTCTCTCCGCACTCTCTCCTGCTCTGGTTGCCCTAGGGACTGAATGGAGAGATCGGCGGCTGCAGGATTGCAGTTTCCCCACCGCAGTGCAGACTCAGAGGGTTTGTCAATGGCCTCACCATACGTGTAGTGCCTGTTCTTTTTCTCAGAGCCTGGAGCCCTTTGGTGGTCATGAACCCTGGGAGCTCCCACTTTGCAGACAGCTGCTACAGGAGTCGGGGCGGGGGGTGCTCCGAGCTTTTCCAGAGCTTACCTGCCCAGTGATTGTCTGCGCGTCTCTGCCGCAGTTTGGCGTCCGTTCAGAAGGGCCCCTGGGTCTCGCTGTTTGAGATAAACACGGAGGCAGCTGACTCCCCCTTTCCCAGCAGTCAGAATAGAGGCTTTCTGGAGAGGCTGGTCACTGTCAGAATGAGCCTTAACGGCAGCTGTTTCTTTATTTTTTTTCAGACTGGTGTAATTGTTTTGAATGTATTTCTGTTTCAAAGCATTTGACTTTTTTTTTTCTTTCTTTTTTTTTAGCAAAGTGGAAGATGCATTCTACAAAGGTGAGCTCAGGCTGAATGGGGAGAAATTGTGGAAGAAAAGCAGAACGGTGAGCTATTCCGACAGCAGATATTTTTGTCTCTTTCTCTGCCAGTGCCACCCCGACTTCCCCTCAGGGGCATCAGTGACCCTTTGTGTCTGTGTTGCACGCTCTGTGACTCCCCAGAGGCCTGGTCAAGCTAGTGAGAATCACCAGCCAACTTGGTGACACAGACCACTTGCTCTTCTGCAGCCTTGATGTCCTTAAGAGAAAACTTTCCTTTTTTCCTTAAAATTTGAAGATGGACCACTATCACAATTGGCAAAAATCTGTTAACTGACTCATTAGTCCCATGAAGAGCTAATAATGAGACTAAGAAGAATTGATTGTGTAGCGATCCCAGTGGATGGCTGTGAGCTGAGTGGGTGTGTGATTCTGGTCAGTTCATCCGTACCCGCGACACTTGCCACATGCCCTGCTCTGTGCACAGAGCAGCCATTAGAAAGGACACTTCCTGTTTTCTAACAGGTCCATAGCAGTACTGTCGTTAAGTGAAAGAAATCAGGTATAAGAAAATGTATTCCCAGCATCCAGTGTTGTTATAAATCATACACACACATATGTGTGTGTGTGTGTGTATAAATTGTGTATTGCAGAAATAAGTTGCATGTGTACCTACGTCTGAAATTAGTAATACTAGTATTTATCTTTGGGCCATTATGGGTTATATTTTCTTCTTTCTATTTTCTTAATTTTTTTAAGTATGGATCACTTTCATAATTGGAAAAATAGTAATGATGGTAAAAGTTAACGAAGCACAATAAAAAGGTGTATGACAGAGACTGTTTAAAAAAAGTTTGGAAGGGGAATGCCCGGTGGCTCAGGTGGTTAAGCATCTGCCTTTGGCTTAGGTCATGATCCCAGCGTCCTGGGATCAGGGGCTGCAGGATCAGCAGGGAGCCAGCTTCTCCCTCTCCCTCCTCTACTCCTGCTTGCTCATGCACACACTCTTTGTGTCTCTCCATCTCAAATGAGTAAATAATAATATTTAAAAAAAAAAAGCTTGGGAGACAAAGACATACGAGGCATCAGCAGACATAACCTCACTCTTAGTGTCTAGAGAACAAATGTTCCCGGGAAGTCAGACACACTTTTGTAGGTGGCTTCGAAGCTTGTTTCATGTTTCACAACTCCCCTGGTGATGGAGGGCTTGAGCTACATCCTTTTGCTGTGGGGCATGGGAGGGTGTGAGCTGTTGGCCATGGATCCGGATCAGCACTGAGGCTTTCTTCAGAGACCTTGCTCTCTGGGATCCTACAGGCTCTCATGGCTAAACAGACAGGAGGAGGGGGCACTCCCCAGTGCTCATCTCGGCCGCCCAGTCCCACGGTCCATGATCTGTGATGGCACCCGACCCGGCAGGTTCAGCACGTCAGTCATGGCTCTGTGAGCTGCGGGAAATCAGGCGCTACAGACGTGCCTCTGGAGATCAGGCTCCTCTTCTCCCATAATTGCTTTTGCCTGCGTGTAGCCCTGCCCCCTCTCCTCAGCTGCAGTGTTCTAAGACAGGACCTGCTCTGCGAGCACCACGCCTCTGTGCCAGGGCCTCATTTACAAACGCCACAAGTCCATCTTCCCCCCCCTCTGCTTTGAGACATTGTTAACTACAGTCTAATTGCTGCTGCTGCATTCTGCCTTGGGTGTTCTCTTGTCTCGGCTGCCTTCCAGATTTCTCCTGAGGGTCAGCAGAGGAAGGGGCCAGTGTTAACACTCGACTGCCTTGTTACTAGGAGGCCTGTAGCCATAGTAACTGCAGCTAAGGGGAGATTTGAAATGTAGATATTTGGAACAGCCCTTAATCCCAACCAGTGTTGCTTTGTGTCTGCTGTGCTGTCTCCCGCGTGAAGGAGGACAGGCCCTTGCAGGGAATAAAGGACACCTCCCCTTCCGAGGCCAGCCGCACGGGGCTGTGCCTGGCCACCGGCCCTCAAGGGTCAGGCGGGTTTGTGGTGCTGCAGCTCCGAGCAGGCCGCCTGTCTGTGCCGTGGCGAGCCAGGGCCTGCTGACTTACACAAAAGGACTGAAGCTTCCTCAACTCCCCGCTCCCCGGGATTGACTGGCTAAAAGCCTTCCTTCCCTGCTCACTGCTAAGCTCCCAGAGGCCTCTGCGGCTCAGCCGCACGCAGGACACCCAGCAGCTTGAGAAGGGACACGAAGGAGGGTTGGTTCTGTGTATCTTCGGTATCACATGCGGGTGTTACTTACTAAAAAGTGCATCTTAATAAAGCCATGCTGAAAAATGTAAAAGCATTTGAAATGCTCTCAAACCTTGTATTTCTGGACATTGATTTTTTTTTTTTTTTTTTTTTTTTTTTAAGATTTTACAATTTTAGAGTGTGAGAGAAAGAGAACACAAATGGGGTTGGGGGCAGAGGGAGAAGCAGAGTCCCCGCCGAGGAGGGAGCCTGATGTGGGATTCCATCCTGGGACTCCAAGATCATACCTGAGCCAAAGGCAGACGCTTAACCGACTGAGCCACCCAGGTGTCCCGGACATGGATTTTAAATGTCCGCACAGTTGGGGCAAATGGTCTTTTTTTTTTTTTTTTTTTTTTTAATTGAACTCATGAGAACTGTAGGAGGACAGACCCCCTAGATGATGCCTGGGTCAGCCCATCCTTCAGACCCAGGGGAGAAGCAGCCTCCATGCTTCCTTGCGGTTTGAGCCATTTTGCTTCTCAGCCCAGAGGGGAAAAGGTTAATGGTTTATAACCAGCTGCTACGTGAGTTTCGCATGTAACTGCTCTAGGCTGACGAGTGTGGCATGGTGGCCGAGGTGTGCATTCCCACGTTGTGGACTGAATACTGGGCCCTTGAGTGGGTGGGAGAACAAATAGGAGTTTGCCCAGGTAAGGTGCAGATGTTTTTGACAGCATGAATTTAGGACGGCCTCAGAGAACATTAATCAGAAAATAAGGTAAAAGTGGCACCATATTTCTTAAACAGAAACCCTCCAGTAGACTCTTAAATGGCCACGTATCCCCACTTCGAGTCCATGGCCCAAACATGGGGTTGCTGCCCACCTCCTGGGAAGCAGTGGTGAGTGGTCTGAGGTGGCCCCAGTCAGTCCTAGCTTGTGTCCTAGCGGAAAGAGCATATGACACCTGGGTCCGTTTAGCTCCTTCCCGAGTCAGTGGGCAGATCCTGAAATCCTGACCTGCCAGGACCAGGTACCCACCATGGGCTGTCCCTGGCGACACTGCTGTGACTGCCCTGGGACATGACCGGGACTAATCAGCCTAAGGGTCCCACCTGGACAAGAACGGGTTTGATGTTAGCCCTTTGAACCCATTGAGTCAGCGTCCAGATTGATCCTTCTGTCTTTGTGAACTGAGTCCTGTCTTCTTGATGATGTGGCATCACCGGGGCTACTCAGTGCTAGAGAAGAAGTTCTCCATTTCTCTAAGAGATACAGCTGAATGTTCTTCCATAGCGGCTAATTTTCAACAGACTGCCCCATCCACAGTTACATAGCTCATCTGGGTCGAAATCAATGAAAAGTTACACTGGAAATTACTTTCTCAGCGCTGGCAATAATTACTATGCTCGTGCTCTCTCTGATTGTGCCCCACTTTCTTTGCCTCTTGTCACTGTTACCGAAACAAATCCCTCCGTGTGTCGCCTTCAGTCATCCAGTAGAGGGGAGTGAGTGGGCCACACCACACCAGAGCTGCTGTGAGCAGGCGGCTGTCTAGGTCTGATGGAAGGACACGGATGGCATTGGGCACGAGTGTCGGAGGCATCCTCTGAGCGAGGCCCTTTCATCTGGAGGCACCATTGATAAGGGACGGTTTCAGCAGAATCACTAACCTTTCTCACATGGTGCTCTGGGTAATGATGGTTCCCGGATAAAAACTCAAAGCAAGGACATTTGCGGGGCACCTGGTTGGCTCAGTCAGTGGAACATGCAGCTCTTGATTTCAGGGCTGAGAGTTCAAGCCCCATGTTGGGTATAAAGATGACTAAAAAAATAAACTTTAAAAAAAAAAAGACATTTGCATTAGCCTGCGTTTCCCAAAATGCAATGAAGGCTGAGTTTTCTTTCCATTTTCAGGTGAAAGTGGGAGATACATTGGATCTTCTGATTGGAGAGGATAAAGAAGCAGAAACAGAGACAGTAATGAGGGTTCTCCTGAAAAAAGTGTTGGAGGAGAAAACAGAAAGTGAAAAGTACAGAGTGGTGTTACGCCGGTGGAAAAAGTTAAAGTTGCCTAAAAAGAGTATGTCTAAATAAACGGATTGCTTTATATTAATAAAACTGCTTTCTAGTGATGGAGGGAAGGGCCAGCTTCAAAAGAGGACATTTTTATTCAAATAAAGTCACCTCACCTTTAGTGGAATCTGCGGAGCTCTTTTATGGACATGGGGAGCCATAGCTTGGAGACGCTGCCCGTGGCCCGGAATCCTCTCCAGAGCTTGATTGGTGCTCGCTTTGGCCTCATATTGGCCTCATGAGCATGAATGAGATGTGTCCTGAGTGAACTAACCCCAGAGAGAGTTTCAGTGCCAAGCCTGCTGTTCCGCACAGCGACTACGTCGGGAATCTGTGTCAAATAACTGGCCTTGTTGTTTGTGCCTCCGTTTCAGTTTTGTCCCTGCCGACCAGCTTCCCTGGGTTCAGACTTCTTAATGGCAAAACCAGTTGAAGTCAGGGTCACCCTTCATATCCTTTGGGAGACCCCTTTCTCCACCAGCCCTTCTGAATCACCGATTTGTGAGCTTTCGTTCCCTTCAGTTTGTCTTCAGAAGGATAGATACGTGAAGTTGTTCCAGCTCACTGCAAATGGGCTAGTTAGGGCCCAATGAACAGTAATCGTTTAGGGCAGGGGGCCCCAAGAGGCCTTTTTTATGGCATTCAAGAATGGTTTTTACATTTTTAAAACATTGTTAAAAGAAGGAAGGAATATATGAACCGAGGCCCTAGGTATCCCACAAAGCCTAAAATATTTACTATCTGACCTTTTACAGAAAAAAATAGGATGACTCGTGTCCCAGCTTAGGGTAATAAGCTGAGAGTTTAATTTTTGGGAGAAAGTAGATTTTAGTAGTGGGTTTTAAGGGAAACACAGATATTATCAACGAAGAGAACAAAGAGAGACCAATTATTCTAATTCTCAAGAAAGTGCTGTAAAAAGAAGAAAGCCTAAAAAAATAATAGTATTAGAAGGGACACACACATAATACACGTCATCTAAGAAAAGGACATCTGCAGAAATAAATTGGTTTGTAGACTCCCAGGAACAGTTTCCTAGCACTTGAAGAGTCCACTCAAGTAGAGACCCATTAGATGGTGTCATGGAAAAAAGACTGGCTGTGCCTGGGTCCTTTTATTGCCCTCTAGGAATTCTTGAGAATTCAGGTTAACTGACAATGAAGGGAAACTTCTGTGGCCCAAAGCAGGGGGATGTCTGGGCCCATGAGTGTGGAGGCCTTAACACCCTGAATTTCAGAAGACTCCAAAAAATTGATCTTTATTTGAAAGCTTAAGTAAGCTCTCAGGAAGAAAGACAACATAATGTGCAAAGCAACAGAGGGAATGTTTCCGTTTTACCACTTGTTAATTGGGCTTTACTGCGTTACCAGTAAAAACTTTAATTTTAACAGGACTTAGTTCTGAATTATAATTTAGGAGACTAATGTCTTTACTTTTTCTCATTTCCTCTTCCTCCGTCCCTGTCTCGCTCTCCCTCTCTCTCCTCCTCCTTCCCACCCTCCTCTTCTCTTTAGAAAGTTGTAGAAAGACTAAGAAGTCTTGTGAGTGACAGCATGATCGAGGGATGTGTCAGGGGTCCTGGTTTTTAGGCTCAGTCTTGTCATTAGTAAGTCGGGTTACCTTGGTTACAGTTTGACCTCCGTCTCTGGGCTTCAGCTTCCTCATTGGTCAAATGGGGACCGGGGTACTAATAGTCATGTACACGTTTTCATGTGTTCAAAGGAAGGAGAAAATCAAAATGTGTTGTATGAGGTAAGAGGTGCTATTGCTAGCTAGGAAGCAGGAAAAGCCACTTGAAAGGCTTTTTGAAACTTTTGGTAATTAGGACCTCACCTAGCTGTTTGCAGCATTCGGGGCCACACGCCAGACCTCTCTGTTTTAAAAAATAAAACTAAAAAAAATCTCATGGAGAATGTTGGTTTGGCGAGGGTCCGTGGCAACAACTGAGCTCTTAGAGTTGTCTGCAGTGCGAGGGACTTGGAACACGGTTATGAAATAGAAACAAAAGCAGTCCGTAAGGATTCACAGAACTCTGGAAACTCACCCATTACTTCACCCAAATGACAGTTGCTTTCTATTGCCACCGTGGCAACGCCACCTCTGTGAAAATTAAAATTGGAAAAGATTTAAGATGTATATGTTTCTAGTGCAGTGGTTCTCAGCCAGGAGTGATTTCACGTTGGTCAATGTCTAGAGACCTCTCAGGTGTCACAGCCTGTGGGGCGGGGGGGATTAGGGACATCAAGTAGATAGGGACCAGTGATGCCTCTACATGTCCTTCAGTGACAGGACACCCCACAATAAAGTTACTGGACCCCAAATGAGTAGAGATGAGGTTGAGACACCCTGCTCTAATGGGATGGCAAGTTTTGTTTTTTTTGTTATGACTACTTCGGTAGAGGCTGATCTAGCCCGTTTATCAGTAATGATGGCTAATTCTTTCAAAGAAGTTGCTGCCCTCTAGGAAATACGACGCTAATAGCATTTCTCTGCCAAATAGCATCTGTTGTCTTCCCTGGGAAATTATATAGATGGCTAGGCTATCATTTCTTCATCTTTTTAACATTTTGTAGAGAAAAGTAGACCTTTGGGGGATATTTCTTAAGTCCCAGTTTTTTTGGTTAGTGATGACTGGGGAGATGGAAACAGAAGTAGCATTTTCTAAGAAGCTGAAAAGAAAGATTGCGGTTAGGGTGCTGGTGTTGACGTTCCGTGAACCTTCTAAAGGTGCCGCCTGTATCCGGCCAGGAAAAGTGACACTTGGCTCAAGTTCTGCCTCATCTCAGTCACACATTTGGCTTACAGAAAGGTGCCGTCAGATTATCAATGAGATTACTGACAATCGCCGGGGAGTAGTGTAGGACAGCAGAAACTCCGTGGAGTGGACTTGAGAGCGGAAAGAGGGCATCTCCCAAACTGCTTTCAGCAGGTCACATAGGAAGCTTGGAGTCACCTGTGGTAGTATTTTCACCTTGGAAATCGCAATCATCAAAAACCAGTACTTATTTTTCCCTTGGAGAGTCATTTCCTAAACATCTACCAGCACATCACTGGGTGGGACTGCGGATGCACACCGGAAGTTTCCCCCTGGAAGTGCCTAGCACTGTGGGCGGAGCCTCATCCAGCCCCAGCCCCAGTCGGCTTGCTCCCCTTGGCTAGTCTAGGTGTAAAGAGATGCGGTTGCTTTTACCACGCGTTCTTCAGTAAATTCTTTTCCTGCACAGGAAGGGCCCCCACAACCTGCTGTCCTTCTACTGTTGGTAGCTGCTACTCCATAGTCCGCCCCCTGGAATTTCTCTGAAGGCCCTGAGGTTGGAGGCAGCTTTCCGAGACTGCCGCTTTCCTGATCCTCTCAAAGACCTGCACGTTGGGTTATGGGGTTTTCTGTTCGTTTTTGGTTAAGCAGGCGTATCAGAAGCAGGCCAGTGAAAGTAGGAATTTGCAAGGACATGCAAATGTCCTCGAGGACATGGATCACGCAGGATGCCCTTCTTGATTCTTCCGTAGAGATGACATCTGTACCCAGTGGGCCTTCTATCTTGGGACTTTATTTTTTCGGAGAGAGTGTGGGGGTAGGGAGCAGAGGGAGAAGAGGAGAGAAAGACCCTCAAGCAGACTCCACACCCAGCAAGGAGCCTGGTGTGGGGCTCGATCTACCCACCCTGAGATCATGACCTGAGCCAAAAAATCAAAGAGACGAATGCTTAACTGACTGTACCACCCAGGAGCCCCTCCTGGGACAGAATTCTTTTCTTTCTTTCTTTTTTTTTTTCTTCTTTTTTAGAGATTTTATCTTTATTTGACAGAGAGTTCACAAGTAGGCAGAGAGGCAGGAAGAGAGAGAGGGGGAAGGAGGCTCCCCGCCAAGCAGCCCAATCTGGGGCCTGATCCCAGGACCTTGAGATCAAGACCGGAGCCAGAGGCAGAGGCCCAACCCACTGACCCACCCAGGCGCCCCTGGGACAGAATTCTTAAAGATGATGAGACCTTCCCCAAGGCAGATAAGTGAAGCCCCCAAAACTGCAGTCAGGGTAGAACAGCAAGTGTCTAAAATGGGCCATTTCTGTTTAGAGTTCTGGACTATAATAGTGATTTCCAGAGCCCCACTCAGAAGGCTTCCTATTAGATACTTCCTGCCCCCTTGCAAAGCATAGATTTTTCTTTCTGACGTAAAGGAGAGCCCTTACCTCTTGATTCTGATGCAGAGACGCAAAAGGTGAGGCTAAAATGACAGCAGCCAACTCTCCTTTGAAGCAACACAACCAGCAACAACCTGACCAGACGGCACCCGTCACCAGGGGTCTTGCATCGGCCGAGGCACAGGCCCCCCCATGCCCACGCTGTGCCTGAGCTGACGCTTCCCCGCATCCACACCGAGGAGGAGACTTAGGTTTAATACCTGTGTCAGAAGTAGCAGGAACCGAACACCGGGAAGACCAAGGCTATGGAGCTCTGCAGCTGGCATTCACAGCCTCTTAGCAGGAGCGTTTCCAGTCTGGGAGAAGCAGGAGAGTCGGGAAGCTGTGGGCCTGCGGCTGCCTCAGGCCAGAACCCAACCCTCCTCCATCGGCTGTGGCCTCAGCTGTCGGCACTGAGCCGAGGAGCCCAACTTCGCAGTCCGCTTATTACCCACGTGCAGCTTGGAATTCGGTTTCAGGCAAGAGAGGTTAGGTTTGGTGGTGTTTACCACCAGACCCTTCTCTCCAAGGCCTCCTAACTACCAATTAATGAGTTGAAGACTTGTTAGAGTCATGGAAGAGTGCCCAGGAGATAGCTGGCATTACAAATACTTTTGCAGGGCCCCTGGGTGGCTCAATGGGTTAAGTGCCTGCCTTTGACTCAGGTCATGATTTTGGGGTGCTGGAATCGAGCCCCATGGCGGGTTCCCTGCTCGGTGGGAAGCTGGCTTCTCCCTCTCATTCTGTCACTCCCCTCTGCTTGTTCTTGCTCTCAAATAAATAAAAATCTTAAATATTTTTGCAGAATGAACGCACTTCCTTTAGAGGACGAGATGATTCTTACTGTATTTCTCGTTCTGCTCTCTGCACTGAAAGCTTTCTCAAGTCAAACACTCAGGCAGCTCCTGGACAGAACAACCCCAAGTTAAACAGCAGGAGCCCCTTAGGCAGAAAGACGGAGAAGTTTACTGCACGCAGCCATGTCAGGCGTGGCACCGAAATCTCGAGCACGGACTTCGGAGTCAAGCCAGTCATCATTAGCAGCACCTGGCTGGGCCAGCTGTCTGACCTCGACCTAGTTACTCAACTCCTAGAAGCAGCTTCATCTGTAAAATGGGAGATAGAAACAGGGTTCCTGTGAGGATTAAATGAAATAACGTATGTCAAGTCCCTAAGCCATTAGTGGGCTCAGAGAAAGGGAGCGCTTACAAAAACGTGAACTCCCTGTAATTTAAGGACCCAGCTGCCACACTGTAGGAGCTTCTGGAAGGATGAGCTGTGGCATGACGTGTTCTCCACCTCTGTCAAGGACACAGTTCACTATCCGGAACACAAACTCCCTTTAGAAGAACAAATGAATTCTTACTCCTTAAAATCAATGAACAGGCCTCCCCCTGTAAAACTAGGCCCTGGCAAAAGCCACGTTTGGCCAGTGCTCCTAGGCCATGCTGCGTGTTCCTGCTGACCTGAAAAGCTAAGATTTCATTTATTGCTAGTTAAGAAACAGTTCTATTTGAACACAATGGGAAACCATTTATTTCACCTGAGATCTAGTTATCATAATTGGAAAAGGGCTAAGCCGTCGGTTTTCTGTGACATGCACAGCCTACCTTGTGAAGTGCAGGGACCCTCAGAGTGTGGCCGCGGACCAGCAGGGCCAGCATCACCTGGAAACTTGGCAGGGATGCAAATTCCTAGGCCCCCTCCAGACCCACTGAAGCCTACTCTGGGGATAGGGCCCACTGGTCGGCTTAACATGCCCTCTGGTGGTTCTCACTGCAGAGGGCCCACTAACCGCTCCTGCTTGCAGCAGCCCTTCTGGAGCTCAGCCCTTGGCCCTTTTGCCAGGAGAGCTGCCCTTTTCCAACCTGGGGAAGACCTCTAACAAGGACCAACAAGCCCCTCTGCCTCACCTGGGACTAATTCAGCCAAACAATCCGTAGTTCTAGGGCTTTCCAGAATGGGATGGAGCTGGACAGCAGCGGAGACCCACACCTTAGCTCCTGGCCTTGCCTGGCCTCCGCTGCGTCCCTCCCGCCCCTGCTCCTGAGGACAAGCCCACCGCCACTCTCACGGGGACATCTCGGGTCTGCCCCAAGGGAATCCGATCCCTGGCAGTTCCTCTCAGACTCTTCCCGGGTGTGCTCCCTGGTCCCAGAACAGGGCTCTCTCCACAGTCACCGGTGATCTCATACAGATCTGAAACCAGGACACCCACATCGGAGATCAGACAAACTGAGGCTTAGAGAACGTGGGTGGTCAAGGACACCAGGACTTGCACTTGTTTTCGGATCTGAATCTTTGTGTGCTATGGCTCAGAGGGTGTTCAGCAGCCAGACTGGTGTGCTGTGGCAGAAACGGACCAACGGGTTTAAACCTTGACACCGCAGTTCACCAGGAGCGCAAACTTGGGCAAGAAACCTACTTCTCTCTGCTTCCTCACCACAACACAAATCATGGTTCCCAAGACACTCGTTTTTAGGAGAATTAAAGGAGAGAGTATATGCACCCCTCAGGGCCACACCATACCTTTCTTAATAGACACAATTCTGGAACTTACCTCGCAGGTTTTTTTTTTTTTTTTAAGATTTCATTTATTTATCTGACAGAGAGAAAGAGAGAAATCACAAGTAGGCAGAGAGGCAGGCAGAGAGAGAGAGAGGGAAGCAGGTTTCCCGCTGAGCAGAGAGCCCGATGCAGGTCTCGATCCCAGTACCCTGAGCTCATGACCTGAGCCCACAGCAGAGGCCCAACCCACTGAGCCACCCAGGCGCCCCCCCACCATAGAATTTTTGAGACCATCATTAAGGCTGGGCTCTCAGCAGTGTGGCCGGCACATGTATGTACTTGGTGAATGTGAGGGGCCGTCACAGCGCGTAGGGAAGGAGTGTTGATCACGCCTTTCTCACCACTGGCCGCAGGGGATGGTGGGGGACAGTTAGGTTTGTTTAGAAGCTTCCCCAAAAAGGCCATTGCCTGTCACCATTCCAGTGATCGTGATAATTAAGTTCATGTGTGGTTCTTATCTCCGAGAACTAGATTTTATAAGAAAGCTCACAGATACTGAAATTCTGTGACTTCTCTTTTGGGCAGAAAACAAACATACCCCACAGCCAGAATGCAAAGAATTTAGTCTTCCTTCAAGTCTTGCTTAAACTTGTTACTCCAGCCCCCGACTGGCCCTAACCTGCTGATGAGGCTCACACACACACACACACATCAGGATTCACAGCAGAGCAGAGTCCCTGGGAAAAGTAGCCCAATCACCAGCCACAAGTTTCTATCTTCGTGACCCTCGGCCACGAAGGTATTTTTACTATGAATATGAAGTAATTTATAATTAGCCGAAGAGGAGAGGTAAGAAAAAACACGTAACTGCTTGTTATCAGTTAATAATATGTTACCTTTGAGGAACTAAATCCCATTTACTCCAAAGTGAGAGAAAAAAAAGGCGGGGGGTGGGGGGGTTGAAAGTGGGGGTGCAGGCTTGGTCCTTGGTCGCAGGGCTGGGCTGGCACCTGACCAGTAAAGTTATGAAAAGGTCACATGCGCCTCTCACTGTGTGGCCAGGAAGTGGTTCGTGTAGAAAAGGATTAGGATTTATTTGGCAATTTCTGTCATTCAGTTGCAGCCAACTGAAATCCTGTGAACTGTGTCACGGTCACCCTTGAGCGTAGAAGCTTGAGAGGCTGAGACACCCCCTACCCCCCTCACCACCCCTACCCCCGTTCCCATCCTCCCCTGGAAGGGGCTGGGGAGGCCTCACAGAAAGAAGGAAAGACTAGACCAACACAGGCTCTGAGCGACCTGGGCCCTAAGAAAACAAGATGTTACAAAGACCGTATTTTTTCTATTTTTATAACATTTTATATAACTCATAAAACAGTGCTTGTATAAAAATTCACACAAAGTTTGCTAGAGAGCATACAATTTCCAAAAATGTCCTGGGTTTTTGTTACATTCAGTTTTCTAAGGACGCACTCAAATCAATGGTAAAATGCAGACATTATGCGGTATTTCATTATCTTTGGTAAAACTATTCTCGTTATTTTGTCTCCTCACAGTATTAACTCTGATATCCACTTTGTGCAGGGTCTGCTTTCACTAGGATGTCAGAAAAACATTAAGGCTGGATCTACACGAGGCAAGTATTTCCAAATGGTATGAACGGCCCTGGGCCCCCACCTCCACTCCGCACTCCTACCCACACAGCCAGGCAGGGTGCGAGATCTCATGAGGGGTCTCGAGACCCCACTGCAACTGGACAAGAAGCCAACATTGCAGGGTGCAGGGGTGGGGTGGGGTGGAAACCGAGGCCATCTCTGTAGGAACCCAAGTGGCCGTGCTGTGGTGTGGGCAGGCCAGTGACTCTTACCATTTAAACAGTGAATTCTTTCACCACTAAGTAGATCCCATAGGTTGGTGGATGATTGCTGCAGATGTGGTAACCCCTCCAACCCAAACATAAAAAGAAAGGAAGATCTGGGGCCAACACCGAAGGGAGAGGGGCACACTATCGCCCATGACACTAGACACGACTTTATTCCCTGTCAAATGTTTGTGGTCATGTAGACACAGCCCAAGTGGACTGAAGCAGGATTAGAACACTTAGTACATTCATGACTACCTTCATACATTCTTTTAAACTTACTAACAGAGAGAACGAGGGACACTACCAGCTACCGTGACTTGCTAATTTTCCTTAACATCAGAATGTGTCTGTGCTAATTCTTTAGTCCTCCAGATACACGGGGGAAAAAAACAAAAACAAGTAAAAAAAAAAAATGAAGAATTTGGAATGGGAAGGGGAAGGGATTTACCAACACATTTTACGGAAAATATTAAATTTTGAAAAAGTAAGTATTTTGTACTTCTATTGCTTCATGTAAAAAACTGCCCTGGGGCCCGCCGGTATGGCCAGAGAACTGAGGAGGCCATACAGACAGACGCAGGACCTGCAGGTACTTCCTGATGAGACAGTCCGGAGGGACAGGAAACAGCTCCCAGAGTGTGTCCACCTTTCTTCACTAAAAGGGACTCTAAGATTTGGGGGTGCGGTGGTGGGGGGCGGGGTGGGGGGGAGGCCCTACGCAGGAAAGGTATTAAGGAAACCACCAAAACGCAGTTTCCAAAAACTGAACATGCTCTAGGTTGTGAAGAAACACATCTCATCCCTAGAACGTGTTGATTTTTCTAACATGGGGAGACAGGACTTATTATTAATAAAATGATTGTGCTTCTGAAGTTATAGGGTCGTAGTCCACCCTCTAGAAAGCAGGGCAATTTTCACATGGCTTGGAATCCTCTCGGACACATCCTAGAGACCAGGACAAATCCCACGGCACTCTCCAACCCACAGGGCCAGCGGGCGAGAGCGCCACTGCCATCTTTGGGTAGGCCGTGCGCAGGGGCACGCACATGCGTGTGTGTGTTGGAGAGACTAAGGCATAGAGAAAGGCCCAAGTGAGGGGGAAAAAGTGAGTTTCCTGGCTGCTCTAGTCCCTTCTTTCCAGGCACAAAGAGGCTGAGCTCATTGCTCATGTAGGTCCCCTTCATCCCACTTAAGTTTTTTAGATAGAAGAAATGTGTGTGCACATGTGCGTGGGTGTGGCTGTATGTGAGAGTCATTATGTCCCTGTGCATTTCTAAATTTCAATAATTTGGGTCTGCAGTTTCAACAGAAATAATCTGTAAATGGCATTTAAAAACAAATTTACTGGGGCGCCTGGGTGGCTCAGTGAGTTAAGCCGCTGCCTTCGGCTCAGGTCATGATCTCAGAGTCCTGGGATCGAGCCCCACATCGGGCTCTCTGCTCAGCAGGGAGCCTGCTTCCTCCTCTCTCTCTGCCTGCCTCTCTGCCTGCTTGTGACCTCTGTCTGTCAAATAAATAAATAAAATCTTAAAAAAAAAAAAAAAAAAAAACAAATTTACTAAAATCAGACTGGCAACTTTACATTGCTCAAAATCCTGTCATTAAAAAAAAAAAAGCCCTCTGGGTACAGGCAAAATTATGTCATATAGCCACCAGAACTAAAGTCCTTATCAGTTGTATAGAGAAAATTCACAGATTGTTTCTATTATTTCTGCATCTTAAGGTAGCAAACATTAAGCCACTAGATTATTAACTCTGCAACGTTCCACAAGGGTTTTGGGACCACCCTTTGTGATTAAGTTCATTTTCCAAGTTTCTGGTATAATGTATTTGATTTGGGTGACACTGTTTCCCTTTCCTCTTAGGGCTTTGGAACCCAAGGTCAGGTGGGTAAAAGAATATCGTTTTTCAGAACTTTACCTCTGGGGAATTTCCTGATTGATGTCTCGGAGAATTTGCCACTGGCGGTGTGACCTTCCCAACCAGTGAGGAAAGAAGATATGTCTTACTCTGAGGCCAGGGGACTGGCCAGAGACATAGGGTAACAGAGCTTCTGGGGGTCTGAGATGACAGCTGAGTGGACTCTGGGAGGGGACAGGGGAGCCCCATTTGAACGACCTGTGACCTTCCAATGCCAGGTATCCCCAAGAGGGCCCGAGGCCTGGGCTTGCCCTGAGGAACAAGGATGCGCTACTGACAGGAGGGGCTTGCACTGAGGTGTGGGGGGAAGCCACCAGACAGCTCCCAAAACCCGGGTGTTGCACAAAAACACACACGGAAAGTAAACAGATTTGGTGAGCCCAGAAGGGGCCCATCCTTAAATCAAACAAGAAGCCAAATAGTCACACACACTCTTTTCCAAGGAAATGTGTCTGCCCCTCCAAAGAGCATCCTTGTGGAGAGAGGGAAGGGGGCAGTGGAAGGACACAGCTCAAACTGACACTGCGTACGTGTTTCCACGTCTACCTACATTCATATCATCATCATCATCATCCAGTGTTCTCATCTACAGAGAGCGGGCACAGCATTCTACCAACACGGCCCGGGGAACAGGCCAGGTCGCGAGGGCAGGCCCCCTCCTCAGCACCACAGCGGAAGGTAGGGTGCAACCACCGAGGCAAAGGAGGTCACACTTCTCCATCCCCTCGACTGCCATCCGAGGGGCATCTTGATTCTTCCAAAGTCATATGTAAAAGACAAGGTCAGTAAAATTGGTCTCTATGCCACCTGAAGTTATTATTAGCCATCATGCAGGAACGTGGCATTTCTAAAAATTTCATAAATCTGAAACCATCTTTAAAAAAAGTCCCAGCAACCGAAGGCATCTTACAGTACTTTGTTTCAAATATTTAAAAGATAGTTTTTTTTTTTAAGTAAAATGGCCCCCAAAGAGCCCAATGATTTTTTTTTCTTAAAAAGGGTTTCTCTTTAATTAAAAAAATGGATAAAAATGGAAGATGTAAAATGTGGGAAGAGGAACAAGAGAGTCGCTGACTATGCATTTGGAGTTGCAGGGGGTGGGGCGGTGGATGGAGAGACACGGCCAAGGAGAGAAGGGCCGGCTCCCGAGGCCTCTCCGCTCCCCCGGATTCTGGCCGCACCCTGGGGACACGGGACTCAAAGTCGCGAGGAGGAGACACAAACGTGAAGCTTCTGTCCCTCCTGTGTCCACGTGTGCAAACCGAGCGAGCCCCTCCCCGCCGCGTAAGGTGCGCGTCTGCGGACGCCCCTGGTGCGTTCGGAGAGCACGCACAGTCCCTGGGGGCACCCAGCCGTCACTTCTCCACCTTCTTGGCCTTCTTCAGGATGTCGCATTTCTTCCTGTTGGGGCGGCGGCACCGCTCGTCGATGCTCGGGATGCACTCGTAGTGCCACACCTCCTCCATCTTCTCCACCGGGTACACGGCCTCCACGTAGTGGCGGATGAGCCGCAGCCGCGTGGGGTCCAGCTGCTTCTTGTTGCAGGCGCCGGAGTGGTTGTACTGCAGCCGGAGGTTCTCGGCCGTGAAGAGTTCCGGGAAGAGCCTGACCAGGAGCCGCGCGGCGAAGTTGCCCACCGACAGGCTCTGCTGCACGATCTCGCGCACCTCCTTGTCCGACAGCAGGTACGGCGGAGGCACCGGGAAGTCGGGCGAGGGGACCACCAGCTCGTCCAGGGGGATCTTGCAGAAGTCCTTGCTGCTCCTTTCGGGGGGCAGCGGGGGCCCCTCGAACTCCTCTCGGAACCGCTCGGGGTTGACGGCGTAGCTCGTCAGGTCCCTGCACTCGGGGCCCGGCACGTGCACCTTGCGCTGCTGCTGGTAGGAGCGCCGCTGCTCCGTGTCGCGGCGCCGGCAGCGCTCGTCCAGCTTGCCCACGAACTCCAGCGTCCAGACGCGGTCGTTCTTGGCGCGCGGGTAGAGCAGCTGCACGTAGTGGCGGATGAGCTTGATGCGGGACGGGTCCAGCTGCTTCTTGCCCAGGGAGCCGCTGCAGTTGTACTGCTTGCGCAGGTTCTCGTGCGTGAAGAGCTCGGGGAAGAGGTGCACCAGCAGGCGCGAGGCGAAGTTGCCGATGGACAGACTGCTCTCGTAGATGCTGCGCAGCTGCTCCTTGCTGAGCAGGCACTCCGTGCCCGGCACCTCGAAGTCGGGCTGCGGGATCTCCAGCTTGTCGAAGTCGATGGGCACCAGCCAGATCTTCTTGGACCGCCGGCCCGGCCGCTCGCCCTCGAAGCTGTCTTCCACCTTGACCACGGAGATGTCGTCGGGCAGGCTGGAGGAGTCATAGCAGTCGTCGCGCGCCGGCTCACCCTCACTGCCCCCGTCCAGCGCCAGGCCCTCGAGCTCGTCGTTGAGGCGCTGGGCGCACTGCTGCAGCCAGGCCTCCTCCTCCTGCACGTCAGGGAAGTAGATCTCCGTGTAGTTGCGGATGATCCGCAGCCGCTGCGGGTCCAGCTCCTGCTTGCCGCCGTCCCCGTAGCAGCTGTACTGCTCACCCAGCTTCCGGTGGTCGAAGAGCTCGGGGAAGAGCCGGTGCAGGAGGAAGACGGCGAACTCGCCAGGGGAGGAGGCTTCGTCCAGGAACTCGGTGAGGTCCTGCGTGTCCACCACGTGGTCTGAGGCGATGGTGCTGCTCCGGTCCAGGGACAGGGCCTCCTCCTGGTCCTTGTTGTCCAGGAAGTGGCTGGCATCTACCTGCTCCGCCTCGAAGAAGCTGGCCACCTGGCCGCTGGGCTGGCTGTCCTCCATCTCCCGCTGCGCCCAGAAGCGGCTAAAGAAGTCGTTTAGCTGCGGCAGACACTCGGCCTGCCACACAGCCGTGTCCCTCACCGACGGGTAGTAGACCTCCACATAGTCGCGGATAAGCTGCAGGTGCAGCGACTCCAGCTTGCGCTTGGCTGCAAAGCCGCATGCGCTGCAGCCGCGGGAGAAGTCCACATCGCTGAAGAGCTCGGGGAAGAGCTGCACCAGCAGGCGGCAGGCCAGGTCGCCACCCGACAGGCTCTGGTCCACGATCTGCTTGAGCTCCGCCGCCGTGAGCTGGTACTCGGGGGGCGGCTGGAACTTGGCCACCAGCTCAGTGGGGCTCACCTGTTTCTTAATACGGCTCACCTCCAGGGAGAGCAGGTCCACCTTGCTGTGCAGCTGAGACATGTTGGATGAGAGTGTGTTAAGCATATAGAACATCTTCTGGATCAGAAAGTAGATGTTGGGGTCCCCGTCGGCAGTGGCTGCCGCCCCGGTGCTGCCGCAGTCCCGCTTCTGCGGCTCATTCAGGAGCCGCAGGGGTGAGGGGCTGTTGCTGGAGTTGGCCTTGTCAAAGAGCTCATACGTGCCCAGCAGGTCACCAGCGGGAGGGTTCTTCTTCTCCATGATCTTGTGTGAGATGCCGTACAGGGGCTTCTTGTAGGACGGGGTGCTCATGTCGCCGCAGGGCTCCTCCTCGCCAGGCCATGTGGAGCCCAGGTTCTTGCCCCTGCCGGCCTGCTCCCCATTGCCCTGGCAGGGCGAGCTGTTCTCACGGTTCCGCATGCCTGCGAGGAGGGCCTGGAAAACAGACAGTGTGTTAGGCTCTGATTTACTACACGATGCGTGGGTCCGACCCCCCCCCCCCCCCCGGACGTGCGTGAGGAACCACTTCCCTCACCCTGTCTCACCCTGCCCAGCCAGGAAGGCACAGCTGACACAGCCCTACATGCCCGCACAGAGCAGCTCCCTCCTCCTAGTCCCTGATGGAGGCTCTGGCTCAGGCCCTGAGGTGAGACATGGGGAGCACAGAACGGGGGTCTGCGGCAACTCTACCACTGCCCAGCGTGACCTCTTATCTCAGACTGCGAAAGGGGTGGCCCAGAAGGTCCCAGATCCCATGCAGCTGTGGGCTGCACAGGGTGACGGGGTCTGCAGGTTTCTGAGTTGCCATCTCCTGCTGGCCCTGCAGCCTTTCTCAAAGAGCTGCAGGAGACAATTAAGCCCCAGTGTCTTAAGGCAGCCACTGCACGGAATGCATTCACGCCTCTCCCACCCACCTACAAAGCTACCTGCCCTGTACCCTCTGCCTTGCTCCACAAAGGGCGGTGAGAGAATTAAGCTCTACACACTCATTTCAGGGACTATCTCCTCAGCTCACCCAAGGAATGGCACGCACACTGTGCAAGTCCATTCTGCTGGACCCCTCCCCACCAGGGCAAGCTCGAGATCCCCTTTAAAGACCCCAAAGCTTGAGTCCCAGCTCCACCACCAGATAGCCACCAACCCCGGCCAACTGAGAACCCAAAGTTCTCAGTGCTTTCACCAGTGGTTTCCCCTGTCGCCAGGCCCTGAACATTTTATGTATATAAGGACAAGAGATTTGTAACCCAGGCTCAAAGGGAACCCAATAGAAAAAAAAAATCATCTGTTCAGCAGATGATGCTGGAACAACTAGATATACACACACAAAACCACACAACCCCAATGCCCATCCTCTGTGTGCCATGTAAAGAAATGAACTCAAAATGCATTGTGGGGGCACCTGAGTGGCTCAGTCATTGGGTGTCTGCCTTCCGCTCAGGTCATGGTCTCAGGGTCCTGGGATTGAGCCCCGAATTGGGCTCTCTGCTCTGCAGGGAGCCTGCTTCCCCCTCTCTCTCTGCCTGCCTCTCTGCCTACTTGTGATCTTTTTCTCTGTGTCAAATAAATAAATAAAATGTGTTTTTAAAAGGAAAAAAAAATGCATTGTGGATGTAAATATAAAACCTGACTTAAATTTTAACACTTCTAGAAGAAAACTAAGAGAAATTCCTTATGACCTTGGCTTGGGCAAACATTTCTTAGTTATGACACCACAAGCATAATCCGTAAGAGAAAAAAATAGACAGGGGCACCTGGGTGGATCAGTCGGTTAGGCGTCCGCCTTCCACCCAGGTCACGATCACAGGGTCCTCAGAGCGGGTCCTGCATCCAGGTCCCTGCTCCTACCCCTCCCTCTGCCTGCCGCTCCCCACCCGTGCTCTCTCCCTCTTGCTATCGATCTCTGTCAAAATAAATAAGTATATAAAAAGGAGATGCTTATTAGTACCACTTATTAGGCCACTGGGGGATACCTCACCATCCCTACCAGAATGTGTACACGTGAAAAGACGATACCCAGTGCTGGAGATGTGAAGGCATCAAAACTCACACACACTGCTGGTGGGGCTATAGAATGGTGTAACCACTCTGGAAAACAGCTGGTAGTTTCTTAAAAAGTTACATATACACAGACTATATAATCCTGGTATTCCATGCTTAGATATTTATCTACCAAGCAAACTGAAAGCACATGATCCTACAAAGACTTACACACCAATGCTCACAGGAGTCCCAACTGTAAATGGCCCAAACTGGAAACAACCCAAAATGTTATCAGCAAGTATACAGACAAACTGTCCTATATGCATACAATGGAGTATTACTCAGCAACAGAACAGATACAGTACTCACGATGAGTCTAAAACAATTATGCTAGCAGAAACCAAACAAAAGAGGCCCTACGATAGGATTCCACTCATAGAAATTTCTAGAAAATACAAACATCGATAGGGTGGGGACCTGGGGGTGGAGGAAGGAGGCAAAGGGGCACATGCAAACTTTATGGTAGTTGGTGATTCGTGTTATCTCGATCGTGGTGATGCCCTCCTGATACACACAGATGTCAGAGCTTCTCAGATACTGTGCCATTCCTTTCATCTCAGACCCAACTTCGTAAGGCTGGTTTTTACAAATGTTAAACTTGACCCAAGCCCTCCCTGGAATTTATTTTTTGAGGGTTTAATTAAGCAGAAAAGCTAACTGGTGAGCGCGGGTGGGCCTCAGGGGAAGGAACACACAGGGCCGAAGCACAAAGTATTTGCTCTTACTGACAGGCGTGTGCCCCAGGCAACTGCAGAATCAGGAGGAACAACGCGCCTCCTTGGGATACTTGCACACCCGCGGAGAATACGGTTGGTGGAAGGTGGCCAAGGCTAGTGCTTCTGAAACTCCAATCTATGTATGAATCACCTGGGATCTTGTTAGAATGCAGATTCTGGTCCCTGGGCCACATTTCTTTTCTTTTAACTTAGTTTCTTTCATTCATTTCTTTTAGTAATTTCAACAACCAGTGTGCGCCTCGAACTCCCAACCCTGAGATCGAGAGCTGCATACTCTTCTGACTGAGCCAGCCTGGCACCCCCGGGGCCTGCCGTTCTAACAAGCTCCCAGGTGCTGTGGGTCCTCTCTGAGTGGCCAAGGCCTGGAAGACAGCACCTGCTCTCAGTTTGCCTCATCTCAACCGGCCTCAGGCAGATTCAATGTCACCTGTAAGTGTTCAGATAATGAATGCCGGCAGAAAACAGTATGTGACGAGTTTTTCTCATGTAGCCTAAAAAAGGGCAGGGAGAAGACAAACTCAAGAGGCCCTATTTATGAGGGCAGGTGAGTAACACATGGGTTCAGGTGAAAACAGAGCATGAGGCCACATTAACATACATGACTTTGATCTTTTTTAACCACCCACAGGTTATATTTCATTTTATATTCTAAATTAATGAATTACTTCCTGGACCCTCTCTTTTAAATAATGGAAAAATCTGACTCACATAGAGGGAGGTTAATTTTTCTCCTGCCTCTCTGTTGATAAGAACCATGCGTAAGAAGAGCTACTTTACTCCATAAGTACCTGAAGGTACTTTTTAACGATCCCACAGAGCTGGCCAATACTTTCCTCAGGGTTTGTTTGTATAAGCTGATGACTGTTGAGAGGCGGCCCCTGGCCCTCCTCCCCTGCTCCTCCTCCTGGGCACTCGCTTCTCAAGGACGGAGCACCAGGGGCCCGCTGACCTGGGGGGAGCCTAGCGCAGATGGCCTGCCACCAGACCCTCCCCCTCCTGGGGTCTCCTCACCCGGCCGTGTCCTCATCATCACACTGCAGAATTGCTCCCATGATGTGACCGGGTCATTCCTGAGTCTAGCCCCACCCAGGACCTTGCACAGTGCCTGGGACACAGACCTGCTCAATGAACGTGTCCGCCAGACTCCTGGATGGCTAAAGCAGGGCACGGCGTTTGGCCATTCTCAAACCTATGCTTGAGAAAGAGGAGCTGCTCAGACAGGACACCAACTTTATGAATAACATGTCTGTTGAGAGGTATAAAAGCGTGGGTAAGATCTTAGCTCACTCAGCCTGTCTTCTGTGACCTTGGCCAAATCAAATGGTTTTTCATGCTTCGGCTTCTAGAAACTCAGGGATAAATAATGGTAGGTCTCACAGGGTAGTTATGAAGACTTAATGAGATAATGTGCAGAAAGCACTGAGCCCTGTCTGAATCATAGTAAGTGCTTAATAAATATTCACTGTTAGAATATAATTATTATTACTATTCCCAAGCCAGTGCAGAGGTAATACAGGGGGGCCTTTTATTAAACTAGCTGTAAAGATGACTCTCAGCCAGTAAACAAATGGAGGACCTCCCTGCACTGCCTCAGGGTAAGTCACTCCCAGAAGGCACTTCGAGGTCAGTTTTGCCCTCATGGCTGGGGGCAGGGGAGGGGTATGGGCCAACCCCGCTGAAGGTGTGGTTTTAAGCTCTTTACAGGTCTTTTGTTCTGCTACCAGACAGAAAGCAGAGGATTATGAAGGGAGGGAGGCTCACACACTAGCGCACACACACACACACCTCAGAAACTTGAGAAAGGAGGGGATGGAGATGAAAATCTTTATCCCAACACGGTATGGAACTATGGATTGTGACCTATTAGTAAATGATGAAGATGATTTGGTGGGTCATAACCAGCATAAGAAGAAAGAAAGAAGGGAAGGCAGAAGAAGGAAAAGAGGCAGGGAGAAGGGAATAGCAGGGTGCACTGCATATAGCAAGTAAGCTTGGGAAAGTTCTGTTGCTCTGTGCTTGCATACAAATCCATATACGTGAGCTGTAGTTCTAGCTGTTATAAGTTGTTATAACTACCGCTGTGGGTCACTGCTGAAAAGCACTGCCGTAGGGGGCACCTGGATGGCTCAGTCAGTTAAGCTTCTGCCTTTAGCTCAGGTCATGGGCCCCAGGTCCTAGAATCAAACCCTGCATCAAGCTCCCTGCTCAGCGGGGCGCCTGTTTCCCCCCCTCCCTCTGCCCCCCAACTCCTGCTTGCTCTAATAGATAAGTAAAATCTTAAAAGCACTGCCCTGGGGCACCTGGGTGGCTCAGTGGGTTAAAGCCTCTGCCTTCGGCTCAGGTCATGACCCAGAGTCCTGGGATGGAGCCCCCACATCTGGCTCTCTGCTTGGCGAGGAGCCTGCTTCCCTTCCTCTCTCTCTGCCTGCCTCTCTGCCTACCTGTGATCTCCGTCTGTCAAATAAATAAATAAAAATCTTAAAAAAAAAAACAAAAACCTATCATGCTTTAAACAAAAAACACTGCCCTAATAAATTCCAAGTGTCTTACTTGCTAATTCCTGTAGGCTGTAAATTAAATTTTAGCAAGTATTCACCATTAAGTTCAATTACACCGAAATAATTTTGCATGTCCTGTGGATCATGAGATTGCCATGATGTTCTGTATTTTCATTCCTCAAATATAGAGGAATTTGAGTTTCTAATGGCAGTCATTAAAAAAATGATAAATACATTGGGAGTTATTTTAGAACAAGGGTCTTTGCCTTATAAGTGATCCCACTAATACATCATAAAATAAGATTCTGTGCAGAGGTCACTAGAAACTCACATGCAAGGCAGCAAAAGTACCGCGTTCTAGAGAGCACGATGCCCTCCTTAACACCCGGTATGGAGTGTAAGTCCAGAGAACGTTTTCTGGTTCAATTGTCTCAACACCAGTAACGAAGAGAAGTCACTGCGCTCCCCCACATTCCTCCGGCAGGCGGAAGGCCAGGGTATATCAGAACTGGAAATCCCCTCTATAACTCTCACTGTTCAGGATCATTAATAAAAATATTTCAGTTTCTACTAAGCACATTAGAAACACTGCCATCAAATAGAAACGGTTTTGGCTAACTTGCTGGAAGAAAAAATTAAGTTAGAGTCCCAGCAGAGGGCAACATTCCTCACTCCCAGAGACCTTAGATACACCATGCAACACAAAACACAACACGAGCCCCAAAGAGAAGGTTCTCAGATAGCCCCACACTGGTGTCCTGTCAACTCCGTGTTCCAATTAATTCCACAAACGCTGCCAAGGCGACAACGGGCTGGCTACGTTTGCTGCTGCTGATAAAAATCTCTGCTCAGCTGTCTAGGAGTATCAAGAAATCTTTAAATCTGTGCTACTTGGCACGGGGTTGTCTGGCTGACGCCGTTCCCAGTTCTCTAAGGCTCATCTTCCAGCCATATGGGAACTCTGCCGCAGGGCTCCGGCTCGCCAGTGCCAGCCTCTGTCCTGGACTCGGTCGGGGCATTTCAGATCCCCGCTAGCACCCTCAGACTCAAGAGGGAATGCCCCACCTCTCGCTGGGGGACAGGAACACAAAGAGGCTGATGTTGGGCTGATGTGAGGATAAGGCGACCATGGAGGGCAGATTCCACAGGTCCGTGCCCAGCTGCGTCTCAGGGACGGGGTCGCCATGGAGACGCTTCAAGCATTAAACATCTTCTCAGGGGCTTCAAATCCAAGCAGTCCCAGGAGGCAGGTTGGCCAATGACGAGTGGCTAACCGGGGCCCAGAAGAGTCAGCAGACTAGAGCACCCGCGGAGCAGAACGCCTTCCAGAGGGAGAGAGGGTGGAGAATGCGTGCGGCCTCCAGGCCAGACCCTAGGAGTCGGCTCCCTGGGGGCTCCCACATCAGTGATCAAGCCAGTGGCGGCGCTTACCTTCTTCATTCTCAACAGAATGTTTCTCTCCATCATCGCCAGCATCCCATGACCTGCTACGGTTAGCAACAAGGTCTGGAAGAGCTCTCCGCCACCACGCAGACCCAGGGAGCGAACAGGATGGGATGCCTGACATCTGGGAGGCTCTGGGGACCCAGGGAAGGAGCTAGACCATCCCCCCGACCTCATGGTTTCTACCCCTTGGGTCATCCTTACGCTGTTCCCGGATGTAGAAACTGCTGTGGGGCCTGAAGGAAGAAGCTGGGAGACAGAGCAATTACACTGGAGAAGACACAAACTGTCCGGGCAGGACATCTTCAAAGACTTCTCCCCACATCTTACACCCCCGCAGCCCTCAGGGCCCCCGGCACGGTGGGTAACTGCACAGCCTCACACCGAGCAGGCTCGGGAGCACTACCTTCCCTGAGCCTCGTTACGGTGGGAATGGCACAGCACCTATCCGCCGCGGCTGTGACATAAATTACTGTGACTCTCCAGCTGGTACCACAGCCATGGCCACTGAGGAGGTGTTCAGAGTGTTTGCACCACATGAGGGAGAGGACATTTCTATTCTCCAGTTGGAAAAACAAAACACAGTGACACTTTAGAATTAAAAACAAACAAAGAAGCGAAAAGCCCCAGGAGAACAAGGCTAACTCCTGCCTGGCACACGGATCTTGAAAGTCGCCCCCAATTCCGCAAATAAAAAGATGATTACCAATAAAAATGCTGGCTACTCACCTCCCACATCTGCTGTATTTGGCTATGAAGCCCTTTCCAGGGGAGGTGCCAAGTAAGTCTTTATACAGCCTTTTGTTAGGTTTTCTGAGGGAGGTTCTGTGTGTCTTCTAAGTACTGTACTCAGTGTCACCATGAACACGTCGTCAGCACTGATGGGAGCTGGAACCTGACGTACCTTTGCCATCAGGCCAACCACGCAAATCCCACCCCCACCCTTCATCCTCCTCCCCGGTCCTCGGGCTTCGGGGAGAAGAGGCAAGGCGGTCTAGGCTCCGGCTTGCATGGTTTTCAGAATCAAGGACACTCAGCCCGGGGTGTCCTAAAGGGTGTTGGATGGTCTCCCTCGGCAATGCCATGCCCTTTCCGTTCTGATGCACGCAGAGGGAGGCAGGAGAATGCTGACCTCGAAGGGTGGGAAATGGAGATGGAGATGGAGAACGGCCAGGCGGTTCTGAGGGCTGATGCGGGGCAGGCCCTGGGCGGGGCTCCCTCACACACAAGAAACCGACGAGAGGAGCAGAATTCGCTCTCATCACCACGGAGGAACTTGAGAGTCTGGGAGGCCACGGAATTGGCCCAGGGCCCCGTGGTGAACTCTCCGCATCGGACTCCCAGGTTAACGATTTCCTGTTCCTCCGGGCTGGATCAGAGACTGTGGGGCTCGCCTCCCCAGGAGCTGGGAGTGAGGGATCCAGTCCCTCCTGATACTCTGCACCAGGAACAAGGCTGCCCCCTGGCATCCTGGTGCTTTAACTTCTATGCGGAAGGGACTCATCTGTCTGGTGGGAGCTGTTAACTCTCTTGTCACTGGTTTGTCATTTGGACTGAATAAGGAATGGTGCCCTTTGTCAAGTCGACACCCCGTCACTGCTCATGAACTTCCTTTCCACTTTTTTGGATGATCTCTTGTTTCGGCCTCCTGGCTCCTCTTGTCTCACTCTGGTAAAAAAAAAAAAGCTGCATATGTGGTCGTCCCCTCCAGTCCCCCACCCCCACTCTCACCCCTGCTGCCTTATCTGTTAAGAAGGATCAGAAAAAATTCAGGGGGAGGGGCGCCTGGGTGGCTCAGTGGGTTAAAGCCTCTGCCTTCCGCTCAGGTCATGATCCCAGGGTCTTGGGATGGAGCCCCTCTCTGCTCGGCGGGGCGCCTGCTTCCCTCTATCTCTCTCTACCTGCCTCTCTGCCTACTTGTGATCCCTGTCTGTCAAATAAAATAAAATAAAATAAAATTAAATTAAATTAAATTAAATTCAGGGGGAGAAGAATAAAGGGCTACTCACTATGTTGAAAAATCAACATGGGGCACCTGGGTGGCTCAGTCATTAAAAAAGTCTGCCTCTGGCTCATGGGATCGAGCCCCACATGGGGCTCCCTGCTCAGCGGGAAGCCCGCTCCTCCCTCTCCCACTCCACCTGCTTGTGTTCCCTCTCTCACTGTGTCTCTGTCAAATAAATAAAAATCTTAAAAAAATATATCAACATATACTATAATTTCATAAAACTGATGGATTGTTCTAAAATCCCAAGGGTACTGAGGCTATTGATTTACTGACACATCAACTTCCACAGACTTTTAAAAGGAAATACTGCCTTGAATTCACTCAACACCGTTCTCCAAGGAGCTCCAGAATTTCAAAAGGTTCATACTTCTATTCTTTTTATGGAACAGGAAGCGGTCCATGGCTATCATCCTCACTTTCCATACAGTAAGAATAAACAAAACTAGTAGAATACCCAAAACAAAATCCAGGATTTAACCTGTCTTTTCCAATCTAAAATCTAACAGGTTAGAACTGCCTGCTGTCTCCAACCTCCTGAAAAGTAATCGTATCTGCCCAGTAAGAATATGTAAATTGGACAAGTGATATTAGAAATATTCAAACACATTTGGTTCCCTTTTCTCCAAACGTGTCGGAATTCCAGGACGATGCCTGAGGTCCCAGCTGAAGCTTCCCACCTCACCTAACTGGGAGGCAGCCGCAACCTTCCTGTGCTGCTGGGGGAGATCCCTGCACCGTGACCCTCAGTGGAGTTCCAGCCCAATGCCAGGTTTTTTCCTGCCTTGCTACACATACTGAAGGATTCAACCAAAATACAAATCGTTAAGAACCTTCTCCTTCCCTCTCTGCCCCCAAGAATGCGAAGATACCCCCTTCTCTGCGAGGCCATTCCAAGAAGATCGTGCATAATGGAAGGAAAAAGTGACCCCCTTTGCGTAAGGAGACAACGGGACCACCCCAGGCTGTCCACAAAGGTCACAAGCCAGGCAACCGTGACCAGAGTTCTCTCCTGGTGTGCTTGTTGTTCCTGACTGTGGGAACAAACAGCCACCACAGTGTGAAAGCCTTGGGTGAAAAAGCCGCTTCACAATGTGCGATTGCTGCTCCTACCATCAGGGCGAAGTCTGTTCTTACGGCCCCCGCGTCCAGGGTAGCCCGTGGGACTTGCTTTGGCCAAAGGGACAGCAGCTAAAGAGGTGACGCAAGCAGAGGTGTGAAAGGTGTCTGTGCTCCTGAGCTTGGCCTCCCTTGCTCTGAGAACCCTTCTGTGTTACATGAACAAGCCTGGACCAGCCTCCCAGGGGTGAGAACGTGCAGAAAGGGAAGCTGCAGCGGGCACAGCCAGCTTAGCCGAGGCCCCAGACGCAGGAGGGAGGCCATTCCAGATCACCTCGCCCCGGCCACGTCAGGCCAAACCTGGAACTACCAGCTGTCCCCCAGAACCGCCAACAAATACAAAGGTGGCCATTTTAAGCTGCTAGGGTTTGGGGTAGTTTGTCCCACGGCGAAGGTGAACCAATACACTCAACTCTGCGTTCCATTTCTAGAACTCTGGCTTTGCTTGTGCACTTGAAGGAGTCCACAGAACCCGTCTGAGGCAGAAATATAATGTGATACAAAGAAGAAAACGTTTTCGGGAGCTCCTTTAGGAACTCAGCAGTGCTTCTTCTGAAGCTTCTTGACACTTGTAGGATGACCTCGAGGCATCTAACCCACAGAAACACTCAGAGGGCACTGGGTTTACGTATACGGCTGGTCCCTGCGGCTGTACTTGGGATAACATGGGAGTGGAAAACATCTAACTAGCGATCATTAGGGGAAAGGATAATAACTTACAGTGTACAATGAAACATAAGAAAAAAGTGGTTCCATGTTTTTCAAATAAGCTCTTTGACGAACCATCTTAGAGCCCGTATTCAACCAGCACAAATCTCACTCAGCAGTGAGGAGTCTGAGGTTTCCTCTGGAATCATTACTCAGGGCACTGGAGCCTGCTAGCCACACGTGAAACCTTCCCCCGAGTCACAAGGCATCCAGCAGGCAGCCGGTGCAGGCAGCCAGAGCAGCCAGAGCCAAGCACGAGAGATCCATAATTAACCCTTTATTTAAAATGCTCATACATGGGGCCCTGGGTGGCTCAGTGGGTTAAAGCCTCTGCCTTCTGCTCAGGTCATGATCTCAGGGTCCTGGGATCGAGCCCCACATAGGGCTCTCTGCTCAGCAGGGAGCCTGCTTCCTCCTCTCTCTCTCTGCCTGCCTCTCTGCCTAATTGCGATCTCTGTCTGTCAAATAAATAAATAAAATCTTAAAAAAAATAAATAAAATAAAATGCTCATACATGGGGTGCCTGGGTGGCTCAGTGGGTTAAGCTTCTGACTTTGACTCGGGTCGTAATCCCGGGGTCCTGGGATCAAGCCCCACATGGGGCTCTCTGCTCAGCAGGGAGCCGGCTTCCCTTCCTCTCTTTCTGCCTGCCTCTCTGCCTCCTTGTGATCTCTGTCAAATAAATAAATAAAATCTTAAAAAAAAAATGCTCATACAGGGGCGCCTGGG
>NW_028133938.1:0-49814 GCF_964662115.1 Mustela nivalis | reverse complement strand
ACATTAATATATATTTAATATATACATATATAATTTATTTTAATATATATTTTAATATACATACTTGCAGGTGGCTAGATACAAAAATATAGATATGTATACATACATGGGATAATATGCACACATATGTTTCCTTGCTCTGTCAGTTCACAGGGCCTAGACGTAAGACACTCAGCAGCCATGAACAAAACCAGCGTCAAGATCTTGGTTTCTAGAGGCGCCTGAGTGGCTCAGTGGGTTAAAGCCTCTGCCTTCGGCTCGGGTCATGATCCCAGGGTCCTGGGATCAAGCCCCGCATTACGCACTCTCTGCTTAGCAGGAAGCTTACTTCCCTAAACCAGGGCTGCTTAGAGAAATGGCTGGCGCAGGGAAAATGAGCTTGGATCATCTTATAGTTTCAGAAATGAACACATTCTCACACCCCGCCTCCCACCACACACACAAAAGGAATTGAGCATGTTACCGGGATATAGGAACCAAGCTGCAATTGCTCCCAATGGCCAAAACTGGGATAATATGAGCAACAAAATAAATAATGATAATATTGGGTTATAACATGAGGAATAAACTTAATATCCTTGAGTACATATTGATGTAAAAAATGAATGAAAAATGAATGAGGGAGAAGGCACAGATCTTCTACACAGAAGAATTCCAGTTAGTAAATGTAAAGATGCCCCATTCCAGAAAGTGAAACTTAATTCCTCTTTCCTTGAGTATGGGCGGTACTTAACTGTGATTCACTTCCAATGAATAGAGCATGGAAAACAGAAGATATTGCACATACCCATAACCAGATGGTCAAGGTTAAGATCACCAGTGACAAGTCATGTTGGTATCATACCCTCCCTAATGTAATGAGATGAGGAGGGCTCTTCATCTCACTGGTTTTCTTTCCCCCAAACCAGTTCCCCAGTCTCGTCATGAGAAAACTTGCCGGACAAACCCAAACTGAGGGGCATCTACAAAACGCTTGCCCCAGTTCTCTGCAAAACTTAAGATTATAGATATCAAGGAAATACGGAGAAACTCTCATGAACTGGAGGGATTTGGGGAAGCAGGGCAGCTACATGCAACACGGTGTTCTGGATTAGATCTTGCAACACAAAAAGATATTCGATGTAAAACTGTTAAAACTGGAGTAAAGGCTGTAGCCAAGTTAACAGTGTCAATCTCTTATTTTTGTTAAATGTGTCACGGTTAGATGTTAACATTGGAAGAATATGGGTGAAGGATATCTGGGACTTCCTGGATTTTTGCAAATTTTCTATAAATCTAAAATTTCAGATCTGTCTATCCTAAGTATTTTATAATTCAGTATTTTGTAATTTCAGATCCTCTATCCTAGTATTTTACAAGTCTTCAAATTATTTCTGGTATTGAAAGAAATTGTTAATAGTTGCCAGCTTGTTCTCTTTTAAGTAAATCCATCCTTTTTTTTTTTTTTTTAAGATTTTCTTTCTTTCTTTATTTGTGTGTGTATGTGTGAGAGAGAGAGAGAGAGCAAGCACAAGCAGGGAGAACAGTAGGCAGAGGCAGAAACGGGCTGCCGGCTGAGCAAGAAGCTCGATGTGGGACTTGATGCCAGGACCCTGGGATCTGACATGAGCCAAAGGCAGACTCTTAACCAATGGAGTCACCCAGGCATCCCTGCTAGCTTATGTTTTACTAGTTAGCAGCAGCAGGTGGGGACTCGGGCTGCTTGGATTTAATCCTCCTTATTATGTGTGACCTCAGACAAGTCATTTAACTTTTGTGCCTCAGTTTCTTCCTCTGTAAAACGAGAGTCATGATGTATCACAGGGACAATGTGAGGATTAAACAAGATTGTACTCAAACAGTAGAGATCTTCTCAAATGTTCCAGAAATAACCTGGAAAAAATCAGTTCCCACCACCACCGAAATTCTTTTAGTTATGACTCTGAAAATAGGCCAAGAAGTAAGAGATGGATAAAAAGAGGTGAAATGAACCTGGAGTTCGTAAGTCCCAGTGGGACTAAGTTCCTAAGTTATTCCATTGCTTCCACTTTGTTGTTATTCTGTGTTCTTTCTGAGTCAGAAGAATCTCATCTGTGAGATGCCTTGCCCAGCTAGATGCAAGAAATATTTATGACTTAGTATGAATAAATAATCATATTTTTTCTAATATTCCTAGTATTACAAAATTCAGAAGTATTCTTTCAAGCACATAACCCTTGGACGCTTTACCTTTGAGCCCCTTTAGTCACAATTATTACTAAGCAGGATTAAAGTACTAAGCAGAGTTGAGATTTCATTAAAAAACAAACAAACAAACAAACTGCATTTCTGGTATCTGATTGAAAGGAACACTTGCCAAAAAAATCTTTTGTATCTCGCTGGCAACAAAAGGAGAGAGGTTTTCAAGAATTCCTTCAATTTAGGACAATAATTCTCCAATCCTATCCTGCAAGAGAATCTCGCGGGAGAGGAGAGAGTCTCCAGTAGACTCCCTGCTGATCACGAACCCCCGACCCCCACTGGGATTGAATTCACAACCCTGAGATCAACACCTGAGCAAGGAATCAGGAGTTGGACACTTAACCGACTAGGCCACCCAGGGGCCCCAAGAATTGCATTTCCTTTTTTTTTTTTTTTTAATGTTTATTTATTTATTTGACACAGAGAGCACAAGTAGGCAGAGCAAGAGGAGAGGCAGAAGCAGGCTCCCCCATTGAGCAGGGAGTCAGATGCAGGACTCATCCCAGGACCCTGGGATCATGACCTGAGCCAAAGGCAGCCACTTCACCGACTGAGCCACCCAGGTGCCCTAAGAATTGCATTTCTTTATTTTTTTTTTATTTTTTATTTTCAGCATAACAGTATTCATTATTTTTTCACCACACCCAGTGCTCTATGCAATCCGTGCCCTCTATAATACCCACCACCTGTTACCCCAACCTCCCGCCCCACCCCCCACCACTTCAAACCCCTCAGATTGTTTTTCAGATAATTGCATTTCTAATAAAGCTCCCGGATGACCTGGTGCTGCCATCCTTTGGGAACCACTTCCCATTGTTTGAAAGGACTAGTGTATTTTAGGATTTATTTTACCTAATGGTCAATGAGGACATGGCTAAAACCGTGGATTGAAGAAGGGAGGATGAGTGTGAGCCCACAAGCCTGAAATCACCTGTCATTGTTTTCTCCCTCGCTGCAAAAGAAACTCTTTGTTTCTCAAGGCTGCTCATGCAAAAGATGCTCTGCAGCTTGTCTGTTGGACTAGAGTAGGCTTCTTAGAATGTTCTCTTTGTGAATAGGAGTGCTGAGGGGTGTGTCTCTAGTTCAGCGGTTCCCAAGTTTTACTGTGCATGAGAATCACTTGGTGAGCTTCTTTAAAAGCATATTTCTGGGCACCACCCAAGAAACTTCGATTTATTAGATAATAAGAATAGCAAGCATTTATTACAGATTCACCTTGTGCCCGGCTCTATCCTAAGCACTTCACTTGTATGACTATTCTAATCCTCACAACAACCATATGAGGCACCCACTATTGTCATTCCTATTCTACAGACAAAGAACCTGACACCGGGAGTGACTGATATCTAGTTAACTAGTTATGAACTAGTAGGTGGTGGAGCCTGGATGTGCACCCAGGCAGTTGGCTCCAAAGTCTGTTACCCAATATCATTCACCACCTCTTGTCTACTGAGGCTCTTCACTCTGAGTTCCCCTAAGAGAGCCCCTGAAACAAAGATGTGCATGTAGGCAATTTACTGGACTGATGGTTCCAGAGACACAAACAAGCAAGCAGGAAAGCGAGGCAGGGAAACTATGCATTAGCGCGCTGGTTGTTGGCATAGTAACCAGGGCTCAGTAGCCCTGGGGACTGTCCAAAGGACCACGAGGAACATGCCTTAGAATTGCCCTACTGAAGTTGGAGAAGCTGGGGGAGGTACTCCGACTCCTTCCCCTTGTTGGCTGAGGGTGTCTTGCTGAGCCTGAATTCCCTGTCACTTTCACTCCTCAGAAGCCAGAAAAAGCCCTCGGGCAGAATAGTGGAAAGATCAGTGCAGGGAACCAGCCATTAGAGCTGCAGTCAAACTCTGAGGTGGGTCATAGGGATTTGGGCAGAGCTTTGATAGGAATATGCCATATATATATTTAAATGTTTTACTTAAATTCCATTTAGGTAACATATAGTGTCTTATTAGTTCAGAGGTAGATTTTAGTGATTGATCAGTTGCATATAATACCCAGAACTCATTTCATCAAGTGCCCTCCTGTAGGCCCATCACCCAGTTACCCCATCCCCTCACCCTTCCCCTCCATCCTCCATCCACCCTCAGTTTGTTTCCTAGAGCTCACCATCTCTTACGGCTTGTCTCCCTCTCAATTTTAATCTTATTTTATTTTTCCTTCCCTTCCTTTATGTTCATGTGTTTTGTTTATTTCCACATATGAGTGAAATCATGTGGTATTTGTCTTTCTCTGACTGACTTATTTCACTAAACTCTAGTTCCATCCACATTGTTGTAAATGACAATATTTCATTCTTTTTGATGGCTGAGATATCTATATCTATATATCTACGTGGATATATATCTATATCTATGTAGATATAGATATATCGATATAGATATATATCTACATAGATATAGTATATATCACATCTTCTTTATCCATTCATCTGTCGATGAACGGCTGGGCTCTTTCCATAGTTTGGCTACTGTGGACATCACTGCTATAAACATTGGGGTGCATGTGCCCCTTCAAATCACCATGTTTGTATCCTTTTGATAAATTCTTATTAGTACAATTGCTAAGTTGTAGGGTAGCTCTATTTTCAACTTCTTAACTTCAACTTCTTAAGGAACCTCCATACTGTTTTCCAGAGTAGTTGCACCAGCTTGTATCCCACCAACAGTGTAGGAGGGCTCCCCTTTCTCCGCATCCTCACCAACAACTGTCATTTCCTGACTTGTTCATTTTAGCCACTCTGACAGGTGTGAGGTGGTATCTCATTGTGGTTTTGATTTGCATTTCCCTGATGCCCAGTGATGTTGAGCAGAATCTGCATTTTAATGTACTGTTCAGGTGGCTCTGGGAATACACTTTGAAAAAGTTGTGGGTTTTTTTTAAGATTTATTTTATTTTATTTTATCATTTGTTTGACAGAGAGAGACACAGCAAGAGAAGGAACACAAGCTGCAGAGTGGGAGAGGGAGAAGTAGACTTTCTGCTGAGCAGGGAGACCAGTTTGGGGCTCGATCCCAGGACCCTGAGATCATGACCTGAGCCTGAGGCAGAGAGTTAATGACTAAGCCACCCAAGTGCTCCCAAAAAAGGTTTTTTAAATTTGAGGATGACCTTGGGCTGCCTCAGTATGGTATCTCAGGCCATGACAACAGGGATCTAAATGATATGAAACTGAACAACTTCCCAATTTCTCTTTTCATCGCCAGCCCCCAAAACCGTCCCCTAAAAAGTGAGCCACACTGGACCAGAAATTCATTAAGATCCCTCCATGCAGCTGACTCCTGCTTTTTGTCCTACACTGACACATGTGCAACCAACCAGAAACAGCCCTATCTAACCAATCCCAAGAAAGTGAAAGTTCTTTGGGTGGATGAGGAAAGGAGAGAAGTTTCTGTGCCCATATTACTCTTAATGTCTGGGTTTCACATTTCAAGTATGCTTAAAAATTGGTCACTGCCTCTCTCAGGAATAAAATTGCACCCAGAACCCAAATCATTGGGAAGACAGAGGATGGAGTTTTAGAGGCATCCAGAGGTAATATATTTAACTCTTGTCTCCCATGGCACTTGCTCTGTCCTGTTTAAACAGCACAATGCTAAGCAGGCAGTGAGAACGAACCAGAACCAGCAATGTCAGCACTGAATGGGGACCTAGGAAAGTTTCAAATTCAGGGCCTGCAAATTCAGAGACTGTCATGGGCCAGGCGAGTATGATGGCTGGTTATATAAATGATGAAAACACAATACAGGGGGAAGCCTTGACAACTGGAAAAGGCACACTTTTTCTAATTTTCTGCAATGCTGTATTAACCAAAAGTAAACAAACAATCAAAAAACATGTTGGCGCTCATATTACACACTACTAATATGTGCGTATTCAATTTCATTTGTTCCCCTTTAGCTGAGAGGAGACAGTTTGAAGGACACACTCGGGGACTTATGTTCAGCTGATACACTTCGACAAGGCCAGACTTGTTCTGAATGACCAGGTCCTGACTATAAGTGTTCTTAAATATTTGACTGTCACCTCTAAGTTCATGCAACTATTACACCAAAGGACTGAAAATACACCCACACTCTCTTCTGTTGTCTGCCCTTAAAAACTTACATTTTGCATTATAATATAGAAAAACAAATACATAGAAAAAATTTTAAAAAGCAATAAGGAGAGACACCTGGGTGGCTCAGTGGGTTAAAGCCTCTGCCTTCAGCTCAGGTCATGATCCCAGGGTCTTGGAATTCAGCTCCGCATCAGGCTCTCTGCTCAGCAGGGAGCCTGCTCCCCTCCCCTCTCTGTTTCCCTCTCTGCCTACTTGTGATCGCTCTCTCTCTCTCTCTCTGGCAAATAAATAAATAAATAAAATCTAAAAAAAAAAAAACTAATAAGGAGTGCATAGATAAATGTATTTATCTGTGTAAAATAAGAGAGTTTTCCAGATGCAAGTGATCTTAGATTCTATTATAAATTCTTTAGAAGGGGAACCTTCAGGTGGTAGAACATGATCTCAGGGTTTTTAAGCCCCACATTGGGCATAGAGATTACTTAGGAAAAAAAATTCCTTATAAGGGTAAATCCATCAGCAGGATACCATAAATGATCTAAACATTTGTTGATCTTCCTTTTGTTGACAATGGCATTTTTTTAAAGATTTTATTTATTTGACAGATCACGAGTAGGCAGAGAGACAGGTAGAGAGGGGGGGGGGGAGCACACTTTCTGCTGAGCAGAGAGCCCATGCACGGCTCAATCCCAGGACCCTGAGATCATGACCTGAGCCAAAGGCAGAGGCTTAACCCACTGAGCCACCCAGGTGCCCCGACAATGACATTCTTTTTTTTTTTTTAAGATTTTATTTATTTATTTGACAGACAGAGTTCACAAGTAGGCAGAGAGGCAGGCAGAGAGAGAGGAGGAAGCAGGCTCCCTGCTGAGCAGAGAACCCGATGTGGCACTTGATTCCAGGACCCTGAGACCATGACCTGAGCGGAAGGCAGAGGCTTTAACCCACTGAGCCACCCAGGCGCCCCTGACAATGACATTCTTAATAGAATACTGGTACTTGTGTTTTCATCGGGGATATATCAAAATACAGTGGGTGGGGGGAAACCTTTCTATGTTTTTTTAAAGGGACAAGGGACCATCTGGAAAGGTTTCAGTGAATAGCAGAGCTTGCTAGCAGAGTTTGCAAGGATAGGGTTTAGGGGTTGAGTTGAGGGAGAACCAGGAAAGGTGAGCATTCGGAATGTCTGTGCCATGATTCAGAGTGAAGATGTGAGAGAATGGGGAGCAAAAGTGGGATTTTCTCAGTTGAGCAGGCAGTACACGGCAGAGGGAAAGGAAAAAGGAAACCGGGATTGAGGGAGAGGAATAGTAAATGGCAGAAAAGTCATTTTGTCAGCAGTTCCCAGTATCTCCCTAAGCTTTGCTAGTCCACAGAATGCAAAGTGTTGACTAGGTGATGTATAATTAAGCTTGAAAATAACCTATGGGAGGCACCTGGTGGCTCAGTCAGTGAAATGTCAGACTCTCAGTTTTGGCTCAAGTTATGATCTCAGGGTAGTGGAATCAAGACTCGTGTCAGGACCTACACTCAGCACAGAATCAGCTTGACCTTCTCTCTCCTTCTCCCTCTGCCCTTCCCCTTGCACATCTGCACATGCATGCTGTCTCTCTCTCTCATTCTTTTTTTTTTTTAATTTTTTATTATTATTTTTAATTTTTTTTATTTCTTTTCAGTGTAACAGTATTCATTGTTTTTGCACCATACCCAGTGCTCCATGAAATCCGTGCCCTCTCTAATACCCACCACCTGGTTCCCCCAACCTCCCACCACCCCTCTCATTCTTAAATAGATAAATAAAATCTCAAAAAAAAAAAATACATACACACACCCTATGGGGTACCTGGCTGGCTCAATTGGTAGAGCACACAACTCTTGATACCATATTGGGGTAGAGTTTACTTTAAAAAAATACCCTCTTAAAAAAAAATACCCTGTAAGGGAGATACTGTACTACACCCTGGAAATACGGGTTGGAACAGCCAGAGAAAGACAACTGGCCAGTTGGCTGGCCTTATGGACGAAGAGCCTGCTGCCCCAGGTATTAAGGGAGCCCACCCCAAAGGAAGTGCCACGTGGGTGATGGGTAGCTTTTCCCAGCTCCTACAAAGACGGCCTAGGGAATATCTGTTCCCAGAAATAGGGATCCCAGGATCCCAAGTCACTATGTACATTGTCACTCTTTTTCTCTAGTAAGTATGCCCATAGATATTAGATTAGGCATTACTTTTTTTTTTTTAACTATACCATAAAAACATTCTGCAAAGCTCTGTATCAGTGTAATTAGGCAGAGGAAAGCTGGATCTTATGGAAGGTTCAAGAAACTTTTGATCCCATTAGAGCTACTAAGAGATTTGCAGAGCAAAGCAGAGAAGGTTAATGTCTATCCAGGGCTTAATTTATGATCTGAGTGTACAAACCTCTTTCAAGACCATACAGCTGACTAATGAATTTATTAGGGAGATTAATGCTTATTATCTGCTATTTTGAGCTGTGCTGGTATGTGCTAACTTGATCCGTATACCTTGAAACATGCCAAAACGTCCCCAGGTGCATCTGACCGGCGGCTGTGTTTCCCAAGTCGGGTGCTCCCATAGTTTAGGGTGGGGTTTTGAGATGAGCCAGTCCCCACGCCTGTGTTGGCTTCTGTGCTTGAAGCCCATTCCCGGGGGGGCTGGCATACTCCCCCCACCCCATCAGCCTTGCTCGGGGCTTGCCTTGAGTAGATGTAAGCAATGTACCTGCCACAGGTGATTGTCTCCACCCTCTGGCAGCCAGGTGGTCTTAGGGAAGGCAAACATTTCTTCCCCATTGACACTCATCTTCAGCCCACTCCACTCCCACCTCAGATACCTGAGCACATGAACCATACTGTATTTCCAGATTAAGGCAGAAATTAGCAAGGCAGGCCTGATCACCTGCTTCACCCACTGAGTCACATGTGCAAGGGTTCAGTAGGGTCCTCCTTGTCCAGGTATGAGTTTTCCTTTGACTCAGAGTCACGTGAAAACAGTCAGGGGTTTGGTCAAGAAAGACTGAATCTATGCGACAGGATGAAAGCCATAGGCATCTGGCCTTTATGTTTTACCCAGACCAGGTAACTTATGGCCCAGTTGGTCAGCTCAAGGGGATTCAACCCTACTGATATTACCAAGAAACACAGCATCTCTCTCAAGGACCACCTCACCACTCCTTGGATTGTCTAAGAACCTCAGGGACTTATACAACCCAAAGTAGGGGAGAGAGCTGCAAGGTACCACAGGGTCCCAACCACTGGGGCCTTGGCTGGGGGTATGGCTGTTGAGTCTGATGCTACACAGGCTGAGGGAACTTTATCCCCCATGACAGTGGGACTCTTACTGGTCCAGTGATGCCTGGGCCCACAGTGCCCCGACCCCGGATTGATTCAAGATTACAGCTCTGTTAATTAACCTTCATAGGCTTCACATAACTCCCGAGGTGTGTATTTGCCTTCGGCTGTACATCATGCCCTGCTAACCCTCCCCCACACTCTCTCCCACTTCTCTCTGCTCTGACAGTTAGTTACCCGCCCCCCCCCAACTCCAGCCCCGACATCCTACTCCCTCTCGTGAGTTCTTTCTGGGGCTTTCTCCTGAGGGCAGCTATCAGTGGGGCTACCTCAACTGGAGAGAGATTCTCAACATATTCAATCTCAAAAGAAGAAGAGCTGGAGCTTCTCAATGCATCTTGTCCCCTACAAAATTCTGCCTCCCCTTGGCGGGCAGCTTAGTAAGGGGGGGAGGCTCCAGAGCAGTGAGTGCCTCATCACGTTCCTTTGCTCCTAAGGATTCCTGAAGAGACTTCCCTGAACATTAAAAAGTTGGCCGTTTTCACTGCCCTGTCCCCACTCCCTCACAAAATAACAAAAAAGAGCATAGTTTCTGCTCCACTGGGCACCCCATCAAGAGCAATCTGTAGCAATTTCTGGTTCTTTCTGCTAAAGAATTACTGTTGAGTGTTAGGAGGTCGCTGAGGGGTCTTAGCTGAGGGAATCACTCCCTTCTGCTGTGGTCTGGATTCTTCTCCTTCAGGGTTCTACTAATTGTCTTCTGTCTGTTCGCGCGGCAATATCCCAACACTCAGGTCTGCTTATGCATTTACTTAACATTTGAATTTTTTTCTTATCTTCGCCTTGCTTTCTTCAAAGGTGAGAACCTGCCAATACGCTCTGGAAATTTGGGCTGCTAGTCCACTCATTATCCCAGGTGGATTTGTCTTCTGTTTGCAAGACGCTGCAGGTCAGCTCTCTAACCTGGGCGGGGGTCCGTGTTGTGGACTACAGGCTGGTGGTGCCCCTGCAAACTTCCGATGTTAAAATCCCACCCCTCACCCACCCCCACCCAGATGATGGTATTAGGAGGTGAGGCCTTTGGGAGGTAATTAGGATTAGATGAAATCATCAGGGTGAAGCCTTCATGATGAGATTAGTATCCCCATTGGAGTCCCGAGCTCAGCTCTCGGCGGTGTGAAGATACAGTGAGAAGTAGGCAGTCTACAACCCGGAAGAGCGCTCTGACCAGTGCTTGACAATGCCAGCCCCCTGATAATGAATGCCAGTGTCAGAACTGTGAGAAATCGATTTCTGTTGTTCGTAGACCACTCAGGCTATGGTCCTCTGTTATGAGCAACCTCATTCAGACAGTAATCTTATTTAATGTGCTGTGTTACAGGTCTGAGGGAGGGTGGCAGAGATCTTTATTTGGCTGCCTCTGACATGAGTTATTTCCTGACTGAAGTCTGAGCTGAGAACAGGTTTTCCCCCAAGAAAGGCAGAAATGAAAATACTGTGACACTTCCTATATCACACCACTGAACAGCACCAGCTCCTGCTGCTCCAGCTCAAGGTGCGCACCTGTGGGAACGTACCATGCACTATGCCATGTGGTTTTGCAAACTTAGTTTTGTCACTGCCAAGTTATGAACTCCTTTCCAGATCTGGGAGAGGACGGAGCCTTTCATTTACCTGACCGTGGGGTCCAGGCCATCACCAGGTCCTAAGTTGTCTTTCAGCACACACATATTCCATATGGAATATGCAGGAATGTTCCAGAAGTCCAAAAAGAAATTCGTACACTCCCCTTTTCCTTGAATCATTATTCTGTCTTTTTGGTACTTCCCTCTTAATAAAGTCATAGGCCCAGAGAAATATTTCTCTACTTCTAGAAAAATAACAGCAAAAACAAAAATCAACAAATGAAAACCAGCACTGAATAGGAAAATTCACTTCTCGTATTTCTCCTTTACTCTCGTGCTACTGCCACACTTACACTTCTGACACCAGAGGTGTGGATTCCACCCCCCCCCCACAAAATACCAAGTAATTCTCTATGAAACCAGCTGGGTGTCCTACAAGTCAATCCAATTCTGAGACTAACTGGAGGTAAGGCGGACTGTGCAGGTGAAGGGCTCAATCCCGTGAGACTGCCCCCACCTTCAGACGCTAATCACCAAGTGGTAGGTTCTCAGGTGACCCACAACTTCTGTTCAACTTGGCTACAAATCAGAGGTTCTCATGAACCTCCCCTTGGATTTGATTATTTGCAAGAACAATTCACAAAACTCAGGGAAACACATTTACCATTTATTCTACCATATAAGGTATGATAAAGGACACAGATGAAACGCCACAGGAAGAGAGACAGAAGGTGAGGTCTGGAAGAGTCCCAAGCACACAAGCTTCTGTCTGCATGCAGTTGGGGTATATTCTACCGGCATGTAGATGTGTTTGCCATCCAGGAAGCTCTCCGGATCCCATACTTTCGCATTTTTATGGGGGGTTCACTATGTAGACAGGATGGACCATTAAGCCCTTTTCTAGTCCTCTCCCCTCTCTGGAGACTGGGGGCAGGACTGAAAGTTCCAAGCTTCTAATCATGGCCTGGTCATTCTAGTGACCAGCCCCCATCCTCGAGCCCACAGAGAGTCACCTCATTGGAACAAAAGACACTATTATCACCCCGGAAATTACAAGGGATTTAGGAGCCCCCATGTCAGGAACTGAGGGTCAAGGGCCTCATATTAGAATAAAAGATGCTCCTAATGCTCTGTGACTTAGGAACTTACAAGGGTTTTAGGAGCTCTGTGCCAGGAAACAGAGTCAGAGACCAATATATCGATATATTTATCTCTGTAGTTCTGTACCGTTACTTCGTAGGCTCTTGGTCTCAAGGTCAGGGAAGTGATTGGGAATGGTGGGGACCATGGTATCCTGAGGTACTCACTAGCCAATTCCAGCTGATCCTTGTCCTACAAAGAATGTGTGACTTCCCTATTTTTAAATTTTGGCTGAAGTTTTGTAAAAACACTGGATAGTCCAAACTAAACATGTCCACAGGCCAGATCTAGCCTTCAGGCTACACATTTGGAACCTGAGATGGGAAACAAGAATGTCTGGGAAGTGCAGTTCGCCAGGCTTGTAAAGTAAGCTGTAGGCCACTGAACTCACTTTGCAATTGTTTCCTGAGAGATGAGCCAGACCCTCTCAGCATCCCAGACACCAACCCTCATCTGAGTTACTTCTTTTTCTTGAAGAACAGATCACACGTACTATGAAAAGCAATGCATGCTGCTTTCATCATACTCTCGCTTTAGCAGTCAGAAAGCAACTGTATTCTCTCCTTTGGTCCAGGGAGAAAAAGATTCCGAGAACACTTTTCCTTGTCCAAATTAGAATTTCTAATTCGGAAGAAGCCTGGTGATGATGGGTGGCTTATGTTCAGTGGTACTTTCCCCCCTGCCTCTGGAGGAGAGAGGGAAAGAGGTAGAGCAGTGCCTGCCTGGTGAAAGGAAATGAGAGGATGGGAATGGGAAGTATTCAGTTATAGGATATTTGCAAATATCTGTGAAGCTGGTATCATGCAGTCAAAACATTGGATGAGTCACTGAAACTGTCAATCTCTGGGTATCTGCCTGGCAGATGAGTACCAGGAGGGCACTCTTTCCCCATACAGATGCAATGCCTGTCCCTTTCTTCATTCTTTTGCCCAACAGAGGAATCCAGAGTCACTCAATTTAGAATTCCTGTACTATTAATAAGTCACCCATGATGGCTAGTTTATCCCTATCATAGCCCCAGGATGCCAGATCATTCTTACCGATCCTCTCTCTATTTTTTTTTTTAACAGATTTTATTTATTTATTTATTTATTTGGACAAAGAGAGTGAGAGAGCACAGGCAGGGGAAGCAGCAGAGGGAGAGGAAGAAGGAGGCTCCCCGCTGACCAGGGAGCCCAACCCAGGACCAACCCAGGACCCTGGCATCTTGACCTGAGCTGAAGGCAGACACTTAACTGACTGAGCCCCCAGGTGCCCCACTGGTCCTCTGTGGGGGCTCATGTTGAAGTACACGTCTAACACTCATGCTGTCTAATTGTAACTGAGTAGGTTACACAATGAGGAAGCGGACATTTCTCTAGCAAAGGCCCTAGCAATGAGCAATGTCCAAGGTGGCATTAGAAAGAAAATCCAGATTAAATAATGAAGAAGGAAGTGGACATGAATAAGCACAACCAGTGTTTGACTTAGCAAGCAGGAAAAGACAACTTAATTATTCTCAAGTGCATAAAAATAATGCTAATGGGTACATCAAACTAGGCAAACAAAACATGTGATCTGACAGTGCTTTAATTAATGGATACAATTTTTAATTAGACCGTCAATTATCTGTAGGCAAATGAGTGTTGGGAAATTACTTGTTTTCTAGTCTCCCAACTTTGTATTCTTGGAGTCATATTTGAGTCATCTCCATCTCTAGAAATATCGAGTTTCCAAAGCCTGCTCGTTGTTACCTTCTTTTTAAAACAAAAAACAAAACAAAACAAAAAAAAACATTTTGTTTATTTATTTGTCAGAGAGAGAGAGCAGAAGACAGAGAGAGAAGCAGACTCTCCACTGAGCAAAGAGCCCTATGTGGGACCTGATCCCAGGACCCTAGGATCACGACAAAGCCAAAGGCAGACGCTCAACCAGCTGAGCCACCCAGGTGTTTTTTGTTGTTATCTTCTTATGCTTTTCAAATCTACCCTTCCCTCCTTCTCTCAGCTAACATCTTGGTGCAGTGCTCCCCAAATTTCAACTATATTGACAAATCTTCTGGGGATTTTGTTAAAATATATATTCTAGTGCAGATCCTTTTGGTCCAGAGACCACACTTTGAGTAGTAAGGCTAGCCTATGCTCTCCTCCTCACCTTCCCTTCAATTCGAACCACCCTCCTTTCTATCCTCCAACCTCTAACCTTACTGTCCCTGCAGGTGAGCCTCTCTTTCCCAGGCCCTCCTGTCACTCATTGGCAGATAAATGTTTCTTCAGTACAGCCCTGGTGGTTTCAAAAAGGGATCAATAAACCTCCCTGAAATGGAAAGTGATGCAGAGCACTCTTTTAACAGTTTGTGGGGGTGTGGGGGGGTGAGTATTGACTAGTTGACCCTTCTGGAGCAGCTCCACTGAGCAGGTAAACATAGGTAAACATTCAGGCTCCTCCTGATCCCCCCCATTGTCTGTGCAGTCTATTTCTTTTCTTTTTTTTTTTTTTAAGATTTTATTTATTTATTTGACAGACAGAGATTACAAGTAGGCAGAGATGGGGGGGGTGAGGGTGGGAGGGGTGCTTGCGAGGAGGCAGGCTCCCTGCTGAGCAGAGAGCCTGATGCAAGGCTCCATCCCAGGACCCAAAGGCAGAGGCTTTAACCCACTGAGTACCAGGAGCTCCTGTGCAGTCTATTTCTAGTTGTGATCTCTGCTGCAGTATCACACCAGGCCCAAAGGGTGCTCTGCTGCCATTTTAAAATTAGAAAGGCCCAAACTCCCCCTCCTTATTTTTTGGTTTTAGTTAGCACAAAAAGGAAGTAGTGATACAAATTCTAAAGGATGTTATGGGAATCAGATTCAAGCATCTGATCTTAAGGCAATACACTCCAGCCCCAAAGCCCAGTATAATTTACTTAGAAGACATCCAACTTTCTTTCCCAACTCCCAACTTCCATTATTATGAGCATTGTCTCATTTCTAGTGTCCTGATATTTCCCCAGTGACTAGACCCAGATTAAAAACCTTTCAGATAGAGATACACTGCATTCTTCCATTAAGTTCTGCTTTCCATTTGGTGGGCGTGGGGCAGGGGGCAGAGCACATTTCATGGTCATGGCACACGGTAGACACAACAAATGATCTCATCCTTCCTGAACCAGCTTTGCTGTCGTGGAAGCATTTTGTGATCCAGGTGAGACCTACCTTTCCATATTCAGAAAATGGTTGGTCCACATATAAAAAACGGCCAGAACAATTATTTAACCATAAAATCCCTGTGACATATATAAAATGTGCATTAACCAACATTAATCAAGGCCAATTTATCTACCAGACACAACAGGCACAATGCCTAAGGCCTATGATACTTTTAGGGGACTGGGAAAATGTTTTAATTTTAATTTCTTTTAAAATAGGAAGAAAAAATAACTGTAATAATATGTATGTAATAATAAATTCAGTTTGGACTACATTAATCTTTATACTATATAGTCATAAAATATATGTTTTTATATTTTTTGTGAAGGAAGGGATCCGCAAAGACAAAAGTGCAAGCCTGGGAAAGTCACATTGTGGTCCTGACTGTAATTTATCCAAAGCCCTGTGGCTGGCTGACAGGAAGATTCCACACCTGTCTGGGTCTCACTCCACATGGACAGCTTATTACTAATTTTCTTCTGCTTGGACCCTCCATGCTAGACAACCTGGTCCTTTCCCAACTATTATTTGGGTGAGAGCCACAAGTCAAATCTTCGTTTGGTAATGTCTTTAGTCATGCCTTCTTCCACATCTGGAAAGCTCTCCATGCTACTAGTCCAGAACCTACTCACAATTCGTCATGAACCCTTCCCCGACTGTCACATGCCTGCGTTTATCTAGGTTCTACCCTACAGCAGAGTGAATTTACCGTACATACCAGGATAACAGGCAACCCCAGGTGGGAAGCAAGCACTTATTTTCCTGATGGGAAACTGCCCCTGCTAGAGGAAAAAGAGATTTGGCCAATTTGATTTCATAAGCTTTTGGTGATATAGAAGAAATAGCCAAATGTCTACTTAACCATGTTTAATGTATTCATTTAAACACAGAGAAGTTTTTAAAATAGCTTTTTATGTAAAATTGTATCTTGATTTGGAAATACTCCCTTTTGGTCTTATTTCACATTTCCTGAGACAGTTTTATTTAGAACTTCATCGCAACTGAAGTTCTTAGTCATCACTTGGGCTACATTTTGAGTCATTAATTGCAATGTCCAGATGATATCATCTTTACTTCCAACTAAGTCTTTACTTCCAAGTAAGTCCCTTTTGAGATCCCTTATGGGGCTATTGCTAGGAAATATATCCCAAGCTTCAGGTAGCTATTTACCTAATAGTAGGACTGCTTGCTTACATTTGCAATTTCCTCAGTGTAATCATGGAGTTGTTTTTAAAAAAATGATCTTGTGGGGTACCTGGGTGGCTCAGGGGGTTAAGCCTCTGCCTTTAGCTCAGGTCATGATCCCAGGGTCCTGGGATTGAGTCCAGCAGCGGGCTCTCTGCTCAGCGGGGAGCCTGCTTCCCCCACTCTCTATCTCTGTCTGCCTCTCTGCCTACTTATGATCTCTCTGTGTCAAATAAATAAATAAAATCTTTTAAAAAATGATCTTGTTTTAAACTAGCTTCTTTATAATAAACCACCAACATTTATAACTGAGCGGAATAATTATTACATCTTTATTAAATTTCTGCATTGCTTTTAAAACAGCTTCACTAGTTGATATCTGTAAATTTCAAACCAGTATTAACTGAAGTTGTTCCAAGTTAGTATATTGTTCCCCATTAATACTTTGCTGTTCGGAATAAAATCATTGAGATAGAGACCCATGACAGAGACCCACAAGGGCTAGAATTTAAGACCACTCACCCCCTTACTGAAACATAGTTTGGGCAATAAAATTTGGTCTTTGAGCCTGTATATAGGTCCTAACATCGAACTGTTGGCATGATTTGCTAACTGTTTCAGATGTGTCAGTCTTTTTCTTCCACCCTCAAGTACATTGTTTATATTTTCCACTTTTTGTATGGAAATTCTTATACATATACAAAACATAGAGACACTGGCTTAATAAATCAGACATAGCTATAAACCATCTTCAGCAATAATCAATAGATGCCCAAACTTACTTCACCTATATCCACACCCAGTCCCCCCACCCTGATTATTTTGAGGCAAATTTCAGAAATTATATCATCTCATCTGTTAGTATCTCAATGCTCCCCAGCACAACACCATTTCTAAACTTGAAAAAAATTAACAATAATCCCTTAATATAAAGGAATATCCAGTGTTCACATTTTGATTTTACATAGTTTTCACATTTTGTTTATTTCACTCTGGATCAAAATAATGTCCATATATTTGATTGTTTGATTTGTTTCATCTCTAACCTATAGATTCTTCTAACATCCTTTTATTTTTTTTCTTCTTACAATTTTCTGTAGAAGTAACTTGAGTTGTTTGACTTAAACTTTCCCGCAATCTGAATTTTGTTGCTGCATCCCTGTAGTGTTATTAAACATGTTTCTCTATGCCTTGTATTTCCTGTAAATGTGTAGTTAGTTCAGGAAACTTAATCAGGGTTAGCTCAATTCTTCTTATTTTGGCAAAACTACACCTCAGGTGGTACTGTGCATGTCTCCTGGGAGGTATGGAATGTCTGGTTTTTCTCTTTTTGTGATCGTATCAGCCCTTAGTGATGATTAATCACCCAGTAATACAGGTGGTAGTATTCTAACTCTACTACTCATTACTTTGTTTTTTTAGGATTTATTAATTTATTTGAGAGAGAGAGAGCACATGCAAGTGGAGGGGGGAGGGTTAGAGGGAGAAGGAGAGAAGCAGACTTGCCTCACTGCTTAGCGCAGAGCCCAACAGGGCTTCATCTCAGGACCCTGGATCACGACCTGAACCCAAACCAAGAGCCAGATGCTCAGCCCACTGAGCCAAGCAGGTGCCCCTATCACTCATCCTTTATTTATTTTTATTTATTAGCTGCAACTTTTCTATAAAGAATAACTTCCCATATCAACTATTTGGTCATTTTTTGCTTAGTAAAGGCAGGATAAACATTTGATTTTTTTTATTTTCCCAGTTTAAAAAATAATAAAGTAGTTCTTTAACATCCAAAGGAATCCAATTAAGTTGAGTTGATGTTCTTCAAGTATTGTAAGGAATTTACGGATTTAAACATATCTGAGGGTTTAACTTATTATTGGTGCTAATTTGCTATATCTTTGGTGCTAATTTGCTACATCTTTGACTGGAGCTTTCATATGACATTTGTTGTTTTGAAATAACCCTAGTAGTCTTTAGAACTATCTTGCTTTATGGCATGACAAAATGCAGGAAGCTCATTTTGCGTATGGAAATGTACATGCTTCTGACTGGAATTAGCAATTTTCCAAGGCATCACAGTCAAAGTGCTAAGGTATCCATTGACAATGGTTAATCACTGCCTTTTCAATGGGCAGACCTAAGAAATACATGTTTCTTTTGCAACAGTTTGATTGATGTGTGATTAATATGCAATCAAGTGTGCACATTTTAAGTATACAGGTGAAGATGTTTGACAAAGTTTACATCTATACAAGTATCACTCTTACCAAAATATAGAGAATTTCCATCATTCTATTTTTTTTAAGCAGTTGCCACTTGCTTTTTTTTTTTTAAGATTTTATTTATTTATTTGTCAGAGAGAGAGATCACAAGTAGGCAGAGAGGCAGGCAGAGAAAGGGAGAAGCAGGCTCCCTGCTGAGCAGAAAGCCCTATGTGGGCTTCGATCCCTGGACTCTGAGATCATGACCCGAGCTGAAGGCAGAGGCTTAACCCATTGAGCCACCCACGTGCCCCATTCTTTTTTTTTTTTTTTTTTAAGATTTTATTTATTCATCAGTGAGAGAGAGAGAGCAAGAACATGCAGGGGCAGTGACAGGCAGAGGGAGAAACAGGCTCCTTGAAAACAAGGAGCCCCATGAGGGACTCAATCCCAGGACCCTGGGATCATGATCCAACCCGAAGGCAGATGCTTAACTGACTGAACCAACCACGTGCCCCCCCCTTTAAAGATTTTATTAAATTTCCATCATTCTAAAAAAAATTCCTTTGTCACTGTCTTCCCTCTTTCTCTCAGGCAATCACTGACCTGCAGCACTAGACAGCACGACAACCATGTGGAAACATATTTTTGAAAGCAAAACTTTAATTTTATATGACATATGCTACGGAGAGTGAAGAAAATTAATGACTAACCATTTTCTATTTTTTTTTCTTAACAAAATGTAATCCACTGTGTCGAAGACTCTTGATATTAATGTGATTGTCTAACCATTTTTTAAAAAATAAATTAGAATAAAATCTATAATCACGGTCTTCAAATGTTTTGTTTGGAGAGTTACATTTGTGAATTTTTTTTTTTTTAATCATGGTAACTATAAACTTGACTGGTTCATTCAGATGTTCACTATGTTTTGTTCTTAGCTATAATTTTTGTGACCCATGGAGAATTACATTGACTAACATGATAAATTCTATGTATATTTTATTTTCTAGTGAATTGTGTAAACTGTATTTTTGTTGAAGAATGTATGTTAAATCAATGTTACGTTCTCATACCACTTCTTGAGAAGGAGGTTCTGATTTGAAATTGTATCATTTCCTTCAAAATGAAGGGCAGTGTTTAGTTAAATAAAAGATTGATGACATCTTTTGAACAACAACAAAAAAAAGTGCTTTGACTCTTCTAGAAGTTCATATAAAAGGAGACAATATGTACTCTCGAGTACATTCTTCTGTTCTGCATATTTTTGAGATTCATCCATGATATTGTGTATATCAATAATGCATTCATTTTTACTGTCAAGTAGTTCTCCAATGTATATCTGTACTACAATTTGCTTATCTATTCACCCATTGATGGTTATAATGGTTATGTTTGGTTTGTTTCCAGTGTGTGACTATTATGAATAATGTTATGCATACAAATCTATTACTGAGCATATATTTTCATTTCTCTTTGATAAATACCTAGAAATGCAATTGCTGGATCGCTTGATAAATGTGTAAAGTTTGACTTCCTAAGAAAGTGTTGAAATGCTTTCCAAAGTAATGTCATCTAACACTCCCAAGAAAAAAATTAATGAGCTTTCCAGTTGCTCCATATCTCCACCAACATTTGATATTATCAGAAGTTTTCATTTTAGCTATTATACTCAGCATGAAGAAAATTTCATTGTGGTTTTCTTTTCATCTATTTTATGAACGCTTTAACATGTGCTATTTGGCCACATATATGTTTGTGTCTGTATATGATATGGCTGTTTAATGTCTGTGATACTTTTTTTAAAAAATGGTGAGCTAATCTGTTGATTTTTAAGTTATGTGCCAGTACTAGGAGTTATAGGAAACAGAAAAAGGGTAATTTATGTAAATCATCAGATTGCATCGTTTCCCTACTTGAAACTGACTGGTTTCTTACCACATTAAAATAAAAACCAGACAACAAACACCTGGAAAAAAGAAATCTATTTTTAAAATTACAATTGTTTTGACTTTACCATTTTTTATTTAGGTGCTTGTCTCTCATGATTGAGTTGTGAAAGATCTTTATAAATTCTGAACACAAATCCTTTGTCAGATCTAGGTATTGTGTATATTTTTTCCCAGTCTGTGGCTTGTTTTTTCATTTTTTATTTTCTTAATGATGCTTTGGAAAAGAAAATTTCAATTTCAATGAATGTAAATGTCTTACTTTTTCCTTTATATGTAATGCTTTTAGTGTTCTATCTGAAAATGCTTTCTCGGGCACCTGGGTGGCTCAGTGGATTAAAGCCTCTGCCTTTGGCTCAGGTCATGATCCCAGGGTCCTGGGATCAAGTCCCACATCCGGCTCTCTGCTCAGCGGGGAGCCTGCTTCCACCTCTCTATTTGCCTGCCTCTCTGCCCACTTGTGATCTCTGCCTGCCAAATAAATAAGTAAAATCTTTAAAAAAAATAAAAATGCTTTCTCTGGGGTGCCTGGGTGGCTCAGTTGGTTAAGCGACTGCCTTCAGCTCAGGTCATGATCCCAGAGTCCTGAGATGGAGTCCCACATCAGGCTACCAGCTCCATGGGGAGTCTGCTTCTCCCTCTGACCTCCCCTCTCATGCTCTCTCACTCTGTATCTCTCTCAAATAAATAAAATTTTTAAAAAATGAAATAAAAAAGCTTTCTCTATCTCAGGTTCACAAAGATTTTTATCTCGTGTTTTCCTCTAGAATGTATAGGTTTACTCTCATGCTTTGAAGTATGAACCATCTAAATAAATTTGTGTGTGTATGGTGTGATATCCAGGTAGAAGGTAATTTTTTTCCTTATAGATATCAAATTATTCCAGCAGCATTTGTTAGAGATTATCTTTTGTACCACTGAATTGCATTAAGCCTTTTATCAAAAATCAATCAACCATAGGAATTTATGTTTTGTTTCATTGATCTATTTGTCTTTACATATCTTTACACTGATAACTGAGATTGTACAGTGGGTGTTGAAATCATTCCGAATAACTTCTCCATATCAGAGTTCAATTATATAGAACCATTTGAAAATTAAATCTAATTAAAAAGGGATTTACTTGTGTGCAATTGTGCTGACTGGTTAAGCAATCTCTGTAAGACTAGGTATCAGACACTGGGGCTTGGAGTCCATGGCAGGAAAGGTATATAGGTAAAAAGGTAGATAGATGTGAGGTAGGCAGAAAAGGAAGATAGATGTGAGGCTGGAATCTATGAGTATAAGTTGGAACTCTATGTTGGTTTCACTACCTACAAGCTTCATACACGTGGGCCGGGACTTAGAGAAGCTGCAGGAGGACCCAGGAGAAGGTGCAGGCCTGGCTTCTGCCAATGCCAGCCATACAATCCAACAGATAAACAATAGCGTCTGTGTGCTGCCAAAAAACACCTGCCCCAGCCTTCTGACATGCCTGCTGCTTCCTGTCTACTCTCCAAATTCTACATACAAAAAATTTCCTTTGAGGCCCTGGAAACTTATAAAGAAGAGAATTCTGGGAATTCACATGGCCTGTGTTCCTGGCCTGATTTCACAGTCTATAAGGATATTATTCTGCTCCTTACTCTCTTTTTTCTTTTACTAATTTTGTATAGGCTTCTACCATGATTTTTTTTTTTTTCTGTTTGTAACCTTTTAAGTGAAATGAATGTTCCTTTGTGTTTAGAAAAAGAAGGATGGCCAGGACAGCTTTTCTAATTTCAGGTCTCTGAAATTGCTTTCACAAAGTGATAAGAAACTCTATGTGTCTGTCTGTGTGTGTCCTCAAACTTTCTGAGACTGACTCATATCTGGGCTGCTTCCTTCCCTACTGATATGGGGACCTTATTTTTTCCTTTGCCCCCAGTGTCCTAGACCTGCTCAGCTTGGATTCCATGTCCAATGGTTTCACCTCCCTGTAGGGCTTTGCTTTGGAAGAAAGCTTCTGTCTGTTAGTTTTGAGGGTTTTCAGGACCCAGGCAGCCCCTGAGCTGTTAAGATTTCTTGCTTTGCCATCTCCCTACACGTGCGTTGATGACGGATCTTGCAGAACCGCTTTCCAGTTGGAGCGGCTGTTCTCACACTGACCCACTGTGCTCCCTTGTGAGTGCATTTTTTTTTTAAGATTTTATTTATTTATTTGTGAGAGAGCGAGAACACAAGCAGGGAGAGTGGCAGGCAGAGGGAAAAGCATGTAGAGGGAGAAGCAGGCTCCCCACTGAGCAAGGACCCTAATGTGGTACTTGATTCCAGGACCCTGGGTTATGACCTGAGCCGACTCCTAACTGACTGAGCCACCCAAGTGTCCCTGTGTTTAGTTTAGTTTAGTTTTGTTTTTTTAAGATTTTATTTATTTATTTGACAGAGAGAGATCACAAGTAGGCAGAGAGGCAGGCAGAGAGAGAGAGAGGAGGAAGCCGACTCCCCACCAAGCAGAGAGCCCAATGTGGGACTCAATCCCAGGACCCTGAGATCATGACCTGAGCCGAAGGCAGAGGCTTAACCCACTGAGCTACCCAGGTGCCCCCTGTCTTTAGCTTTAATAGTCTAACTGCTTTCTCTGTTTATCTGAGAGATTCAGGGAAATTCATAGCCAATGCTGCCCCCTCCATCTATCCAGAATTCTCTGTCTCCAACTAGAATCTGAGCATGAAATGGGCTCTATATTTCTTTGCATAATCACAATGCCATCTGGCTACATGCCTATCACAGAGGAGATCAATACTTGCTGACTGGTGAAAGTTTTATGTATTTAAAGAAAAAAAAAGAAGTTTATGTTTTAGTCTTCTATTGTTATGTAACAAATTATCATAAACTCAGTGGCTTCACACATACACCTTATAATCTTGGAACTTAGGGCCCATTTTGGCTGGGTTCTCTTTTTTAGGATCTTTACCACACTGCAATTCATGTGTCAGCCAGGACTGCGAGCTCGTAAGAGGCTTCACTGGGAAAAAAATCCATTGCTGAGCTCCTTCAAGTTGTTGGCCAAGTTCATTTGTAGGCCTGGGGTTCCTGTTTCCTAGCTGACAGTCATACAGTTCCGTGCTCAGCTTCCAGAGGCCACCCTCACTGCCTTTCCATATAGCTCTCTCCATCCAGGGGCTTAGTGAAGCCAGCAATAGAGAGACAGTCTCCAATGTCTGCTCCAAGGCTGACAACATACATATCATAGCATAAGCACAGAAGTGACATCGCATCAGTTCTGTCATAGTCTATTGGCTAGAAGGAAGCAACACATTTCTCCCAAACTCAAGGGGAGACGATTGCATAGGGTATAAACATGGAGCCACACAAAGGTCTGTCTACCACAGTTTATATCTGCCTAAAAACTGGTTTACCCTCTTTGTTTCTTAAAGCAAACAGCTTTATATTAATAGACTGTCAATGGTGAGTTTAACTCAATTCCAGGGCAAATGGCTATAAATTTAAATATAATAATGAGCTATCCAAAAATCTGACATGAGGAACTTGAAAATCCTATTACAACTAAGCTCCTTCTTCCTTCCTTCCTTCCTTCGTTTCTTTCCTTTTTAAGTAGGCTCCAATGCAGGACTTGAACTCATGACCTGACCCTGAAATCAAGACCTGAGCTGAGATCAAGAGCCAGATATTTAACCGACTGAACCACCTAGTTATTTTTAGTGCTCTAATTCCCTGTCCTTCCCTGTGAAATGTTCTCTGGGCATAGGTATTTCTACTCTTCCTAATCTCACAGAGAAAATATAAAAAGATCCTTGTTAGTGTCTTTAGGGAAAATAAGATTGCATATATGTCTAATGCGTTTTTACCTTATTTTATGGCACCTGTGCTTGTGTGTGCTTTTGGACTCCTTCAGAGAGCTTGTGTTTAAGAATGACGTAACACCAGAAGCAATTGTTCCAATACTCTGATAAATCAGACAACCCAAGTAACCATGTGGAGGAAAATCAAAAGACTGGTGTATTTTGGAAACCACATTTTTTGGTGCAGATGATGAAGGAAATAATCTCCTCCCCCATGCCAGACCATTGTAAGTCTTCCATGAATGAATCCATTATCTGAACACAAAGTGGCATTGTTCCTTATTTCTGCTTTTGTTCTAATAAATAGGAGTCTCCATCATTTTCATCTCTGTCTCCTCACATGCTTGTTCTGTCTTCGCTGGGCTTGATCTCATCATTTTCCCACTGAGCATGAAAAGGGTAGGAAAAACTGCCTCTATCTGGTGAAGACACAAGGTCATTTTTTAGTAATGATGTTGTATACGTTTGGAAGTGTTCAGCTATGGAAGTGAGGGAATCTTCTCGTTTGCTTCAGCGCAGCTGAAACACTGAACAGTTCCTCCTCTGATGGATGGCGCATGAACGCTGTTTGCTATGGTGAAGCCCTTTCCTCCTGGCAACAAGGTGGGGGACGGATAGGAGGCTCAGGAATACAACACACAGTGAGTGTGTACAGACTGTGCAGGGCACTCGGCCCTGTGAATTTCTAATTCCCCTCCTTGTGAGAACAGCAATAATAATAACCAGAGTTAACACTGCTTGAACAATTAATACCATGAAGTAGATAAAAAATACTTAATAACAGAAACAGAGTATCAACCAGTGGCAAAACGCTGGCTATCACAGAATCTATTCTGATGAATCCATGTCCTCCCCATTCCAGCTGTTAAATGTGTTGACGACGGGCTGTTTGGAAGTTTGAGTACGGCCGAGGGAGACCCTGCTTTATCTTCTGTCCGGCACTGTGCCAGGCACCTCAAGGACTTTTGCCCGCCCAGCCACCCTGCAAGATGGATAGTCTTGTGATTCTGATTTGACAAATGGGAAAACTGAGGCTTAAAGAGATTGAATGACTCATTCCATATCGCATAGCCAAGGGGCAGGGGGACTGAACTTGGACCCTGCTCTGCTGACAGAGGAATCTGAGCTGTTAAGTTCCTCTTTCTACTAACTCGTAGGAAACCACACCCTGCAACTGGTCTCTGTCCTTACAAGGAACATACACTTTATGAACATTAAAGTTAACTTTATTACCCTGGTCTTAGTGACCAGCGAAGTAGCCCTTGGCCAATCCATTAATCAAAGCAATGCAAACAGCATAATGAAAATGACAGAATGAAGAATAAGCCCTGGGACCAGGCTTATGCTCCAGAAATAATTCTGGAGTTGACCCAAGGTTCTTCCTTAAAGGACCACTGGAAGCCCAAAGTCTAGGCTGGCCTTCCAGCCTGAGGGGCCATTTTTCAGATAATTGTCACAGACCCTAACTCCACATTCCTCTATTCATTAAAAGAATTTTGGCTGCTTGCGGCTTTTGAAACTGGGTTGATTTAGAGCAAAGCAAACAACTGGATTCCAGGGATGGACCACGTTGATCTTATGTCATTGTCTCTCTTGACTCCATGGCTAGCTGGTCAGTTTAATTTTTTTCAAGCTCAGCCAGCAGCAACACCGCATCATCACTTTCTGTGAGCCATTCTTGACAGTGACACATTACATTTTCAGAAAACTTGTATTTCAGCCACGGCGCACAGCACTAATGAAATCCTCATGCTCAGAACACGGCCACAAACTGTCTTCACGTCACACTCAGATGTCACCTTCACCTCTTTCTTTCCCATTCAAGAATGTGTGGTGGAAATGCAAAAATTGAGAGTAATGTTACCAGAGGTATCCATTTGGACAGCCTTCTTAATATCTCTGAGCCTCAGTTTTCATATCTGTAAAATGTCATTGGAAATATATGCTTTGGGTGTGGGTGAGGTCAAGGCATGGAAGATGGTATGATGCATCAGAGCAAATCTTTATCTGAACTTGCCCACAACACTCACAGACACACAATATTGGACTCATGAATTGCAAAGAAGGAGTTACTAACAATAAAATACCAGCATTAGTATTATCCATGCCACTGTTACTATAATTATAACTACTATCAACAATGGCAATGATGAAATAACAGGGGCGATGTAGTGAATGGTTATTCCGTGCCAAGCATGATACAAAATTAGCTGTATCTCATATCTCATTCATTCCTCAAAACAACCTTAAAATTAGACCTTGTGTGGCTCTGTTTCACCACTGCTCTGGCTTAGGGAATAGATTGGTAGGACTTGGGATAAAGGAACCAGCTCTAGAGGGTTCATGTAGAGACCGAGAGTCCTCCAGGGTCCTTCAGACAGCATGAGCATTGTCTGCTGCTGGCACCAGGAAATTGTGTGGGTACTCAGCGCAATGAGCCTCTAATTTCCATTCCAGGGAGAAGCGTGGCCTGTGCTGAGTAGCTGCATGAGCCATCCAGGGAAGACGGCCCAGCCTCAGCTGGTAGTGACGCCCAATCGTCATAGCCGAGGTGATGCGTATCTGGCTCCAAAGTATGCAGGTGTTCCACTTGAACCATAACACTCACGAGCTCCCCCACAGCTATGGAGGTCAGGGTCGTAGACACCAGGAGGACTAAGAGAGGTGCGGCGCACATCTGATGGGCCCGTACATCTTCCTTAGAGCAGGGCAGTGGAAACGTATAGCACATTTACTCCTAGGGCTGTTTCAAGGCATGAATGAGCTACGAGATGTAGGCTATTGAGCACAGTCCCTGGGACATCATAATCAATACCACAAACAATAAATACCCATTGCTATTCTTAGTAATACTAATAAACTAACAATCATGTAAACAGCATGCAGACATTCCTACTTTGGTAGTAACACACAGCCAGCTCTTCTCACCGAGGACAATGATAGGAACACGTCACCGCCTCTTGTTTAAGTCTTGCTCCAGTCAACACAGGGTACATGTGACTTCAGAATCAGAGTGGATTTTCCCCGGCCTGAGTGATGGCTGGTCTTGGATGGGCACTACTGGGTACTGTCTCTGAGGAGTTGCTCCCATCTCTAGCAACAGCCAGCCAGGACACATTGATCAACTAGCCATGGCTATATGGAGAGGAAGCCTGGGAAAAGCAGGCAAACACCATCTAATGCAGCTGGGAAACATTCTATCTCATTAGCGCCCAGCCAGGATATTGATGGTGCCATGTTGGTTCTGAATGTTCGTGTTTTCAGGGTCATTCCAGACAGAATAAGACTCTTCAAATCAGCAGTACCTCACAGTTTTTGTTTTGTTTTCAGTGCCTCGAGACCTCTTAATAATACATGACACAGTTATGTTAAATCATGCAGAGATTGAATTCATTGGCTTACATTTTTAGGCTATGGTGAACTTATTTCCTTACCCTAGGTGTGGAGCCTTTGGGCCCTGGAGCTAGAAAAGATCTGAGAGTCCATTAGTCTAGAACTGTTGGCAAGGATGGGAATGTTATACATCTGTACTGTCTAGCATGGTAGCCACTAGATAGGGGCGACTGTTGAGCTCTGCCAATGTGACTGGTGTAAGTGAGAAATGAATTCTTAATCTTATTTAATTGTTATTAATTTTTAAAAATTCATTTGTCAAAGTGTGAGAGAGAGAGAGAACACATAAGCAGGAAGAATGGCAGGCAGAGGGAGAAGCAGGCCCCGCACTGAGCAAGGAGCCCAATGCAGGACTTGAACTCAGGACCCTGGGATCATGACTTGAGCTGAAAGCAGACATCCAACCAACTGAGCCACCCAGGCATCCCTAATTGTAATTAATTTAAGTGTAAATAGCCATTATTATGTGGCTAGTGCTACTTATTGGGTGGTGAAGATCTAGCCCGATCCCTTCATTTCACCATCAAGTCCAGGGACATATCAGTGACCTACACAGGACCTCACAACTGGGTCGAGGCACAGCAAAACACAAAAAACATTGGTCACAGCCTCAGTCCATTCAGGCTGCTATCACCATATGCCATACACTGGGTGGCCTATAAACAACAGAAATTGATTTCTCACTCTTCTGGAGTCTGGAAGGATCTAGTGCTGGCTTGGTTGGGTTTTGGTGAGGACCAGCTTTCTGGTTTGAAGACAGTAGTTTATTCACTGTATGCATGAAAGAAGAAGCTGGGAGCCTTCTGGGGTCTCTTTTACAAGAGCACTAATCTCATTTCCAATCCCACAGAGGGCCCCACCTCTATGCCCTGATGACCTCCCAAAGACCCCACTTCCTAATACCCCATACTGAGGATCGGGTGTCAACATATGAATGCGGGAGGAGGGTGCAAACAACCAGTCACTAACAAGTGCCACCCCCATGTCTTCTCCAGCACATCACATTCCATTTCCTGGTCCCCTGGCAGAAATCTCATTCCACGTACACACTCAGGTTACTGGAAGGGAGGACGAGAAAGAGGGGAGATGGGCAGATGCAAGCTGTTGACGTAGTCTCAGTACACCAACCATGAAAACACTGAGAAGACAGGAAGAATAGAAAACAGAGTTAGTTATCCAAAAAATAGAGTTAGCATCCAAAATATTTAAAGAACTGATAAAACTACAACCCCCTCCCCCAAATAATCCAATTAAAAAGTGGGCAGAAGACATAAACAGACATTTCTCCCAAGACATCCAGGTGGCCAACAGACACGTGAAAAGAAGCTCAACATCGGTCATCATCAGGGAAATGCAAATCAAAACTGTAATAAGAGATCACCTCACACCTGTCAGAATGACTATAATCAACAACAAGAGACACAAGGGTTGGTGAGGATGTGGTGATAAAGAAGCCCTTGTGCACTGTTGCTGGGAATGCAAACTGGTGCAGCCACTGTGGGAAATAGTACAGGGGTTCCTCAAAAACTTAAAAGATAGAGCTATCCTATGATCCAGCAATCACACTACTGGGCGTTTACCCCCCAAATACAAAAACCCTAAGTCAAAGGGATACATGCACCCCTGTGTTTATTGTAGCATTATTTACAATAACCACATTATGGGCGCAGCCCAAGTGTCCATCAATAGATGAATGGATAAAGAAGGGGTGATATATACATACACAATGGAATATTACTCAGCCATAAAAAAGAATGAAATCTTGCCACTTGGGATGAAGCTAGAGAGTATAACGGTAAGCAAAATAAGTCAGAGAAAGACAAATACCATGTGATTTCATTCATGTGGAATTTAAGAAACAAAACAAATGAGCAAAGAAAAAAAAAGACAAAGCAAGAAACATACTCTTAACTATCGAGAACAAACTGATGGTTTCTAGAGTGGAGGTGGTTGGAGGGATGGGGGATATTGGGAATGGGGATCAAAGAGTACAATTTATCATGATGAAAAATAAGATAAAATGTTAAAAAAGTATCGAACACCTAGCAATCTAATAAAAGATTGGTAAGACCTCCACAATGAAAACCACAAAACATTGTTGATGGAAATTAATTAAAACTTAAGTAAGTGGAGGGAAATACCATATTTATGGACAAAATAACTCAGTTTAATAAAGATGTCAACTTTTTGCAAAATAAAAACAAAACACGCACACACAACCACCCTGTTTGAAATATGACGAAGGACATAGAGGAGTCGAGGAGATGGGAGCTAGAGAGAGAGCTTGTGAAGTGTCATTTGTGATGACCACATTGGAATTAAACACAATTCACATTGGTGTTTTACTTTTTTTACAGTTCTCTTTCTATAGGGTAGACCCATACAGTGAAACATGAATCAGATGAATACAATTGAGGACCCACTTGTGTAGAAGGCCCAGTGTTAAATACTTTAGGGGGTTTCAAAAAACATAAAATAGAGCCCCCCCCCTTCAGAGAACAGGCCATCTAGTTGTGAAGAGATGCCATTGTAATGGAGGAAAGATAAGTTTCCTCTAGGTTTCTGAGCTCTTAGTGGATACCCCCATAATAAAAGACAGATTAACAGAAGAAAAACAAGCCAAAGTTTATTAACATATGTGCCTATGTGTACATGTGGACATCCCCAGGAAAACTGAGCAACTCCCTGGATGGCTTAATTAAAACTCAGATTTCCCAGCTGTCAGAAAACCACTTCAACTGGAAGGGTCGTTACCAGGATTTACCAGCCCATACACTGATTCGCTCCAACCCCATCCCGTTTCCATGGGCAGGTTGTGAGCTCTACCAATAATTGAGACTTGCTCCTGCTGGCTTACCCCAGCATCTGTTCTGCAATTCTCTGGACACTGAAACTGACTCTGGTACCGCATCTTCGTTTGTCTCCTGCCAGCTCAAGCTTGGCTTATTTTTCTGGCTTTTCCTTCCCTCATGTAAAAAAGACAGATTGGGGGAGGGCAGGACAACATGACAAAGTGAGGTAAGTGACACAGTCTTGGCACAAAGTCGGCATTTAGTAAGAATTGGAAGCGGAATATCCGTGATCATTTATGAAGCTCTTATTATGCACCAGGGGTGGTCTAAGTACTTTATGTGAATTAAGTCATTTAAGTTTCCTGAGGCAAGATTCAGGTGTGAGGGATGTATTAAGAGCAGTGCTCCCTTAACCTCTAAAGGAGTAGGGGCAGCAGGACGGAAAAGAAGGGTAGATGCAGGGTGCCTGGTTCAGTGGGTTAAGCCTCTGCCTTCACCTCAGGTCCCAGGGTCCTGGGATCCAGTCCCACACTGGGCTCTCTGCTCAGCAGGAAGACTGCTGCCCGCCCCACCCCACCCCCCGCCTGCCTCTCTGCCTGCTTGTGATCTCTCCCTATCAAATAAATAAATAAAATCTTTTTTTTTTAAGATTTTTTTATTTATTTTTATTTATTTGAAACAGAGAGAGAGAGATCACAAGTAGGCAGAGAGGCAGAGGCAGGCATAGAGGAGAAAGCAGGCTCCCTGCTGAGCAAAGAGCCCGACGCGGGCCTCGATCCCAGGACCCTGAGATCATGACCTGAGCCGAAGGCAGAGACTTAACCCACTGAGCCACCCAGGCGCCCTAAATAAATAAAATCTTAAAAGAAGAAGGAGGAGGAGGAGGAGGAGGAGGAGGAGGAGGAGGAGGAGGAGGAGGAGGAGAAAGAAGAAGGAGGAGGGTAGGTGCACTTTCTGGCACAATCCCGCAGCACTGATCGCACACAGCAGCCCTGCAGTGTAAATCATGCCTCGGCACTTGATTGCTGATCTATCCTGCACAGTGAGAGCACCCCACCCCCGCCCCCACCCCACAGTCCCTGGCTCAGGACCAGGGTAAAGAGACACCCCCCCCCACCAGGCATTCCAGTTCCCTGCCCCTGCAGGTGAGCAGCTCCAGGAGGCTGAGGAAATCCACCCAAGGGACCTGCAGGTGTTAATGGGCAGGTGGAAGCAAAGGTACACAGAAGGGATGCAAAAATATGCTAAAGGGCAGCTGGAAGGTCTGGCAGAACACGGGCAATGTCTCTTACAACGACAAAATCCACTGAACAGATGAAGCACTGGAGGGAAAAGTGATTTGCTCCCATCACATAGCTAGTAAGTGGCAAATAAGGATTTAAATCGAGGCAGGCCATCTCTCAAGTAAATCTGTGCCCTTCCCCCTGGCGTAGTCTCAGCCAGACCTATGAACGCTTTTCAGAGCTGCTGCTGATGTGTTGGTCTGGGCTGCAGACATCTGGAAGCACACTAAAGCGATCCAAATTGTTCCTTCCTGTAGGAGGTCCTTTGTCATCCCAGCTTGTCTCAGCCTCCACCACCATAATGTAATCAGGGCGCTTTTCATCTCTATGGGCTCCTAATTCCTGCAATTTTCTCATCACCGCACTGCCAGCTCTTGCTGCGGTGACAGCGCCGCCCACGGCCCCACTGGGGGCGCTGGGCTTGGGCACCAGGTGCCAGTCCCGGGAGCCCGGCTTGGCATCTGAAACAAATTCCATTTGTTCCAACATTTCGAGAGATGTTGCTCTCTCTTCAACATGTTAAATTACTCTTTCCTGGAAAGAGTTTGACAACAATTTTTTGTCTTGTGTTTTTTTTTTTTCCTACAAAAATAATGTCGAAGTATTTCCTGTTGGTTTAAACGATTAGAGAAAGTATAGACTTTATCATTTGCTTTGGCGACACTCAGCAGCCAAGAAGCCGTTCACATTTGTTCATAACCTCTGGCCATGGGGGTGAATGAAGAGACTATGAACTTCTATGGCATAATTGATGTGAGATGACAAAACATCATTTAATGTATTGATAAAATGTTCTAGATTAAATAGGGATTTTTTTTCCCCTGTGACTGATCACTTTTTATAACCAGAAAAACAACAGTAAATATGATAAAGCCGTGAACCTGGTTGTTACCTACGCTCTCCAGCAGGGTTTCTTTAGCTTGGCCTTCTGGACATTTCTTTTTGTGAAGGTAAGCTGTTGCTCAGAAGTTGCCAGTAACAGTACCCACCCCTCGAAGTTGCAATAACCAAAAATATCTCCAGACAGTGCCACTCGTCCTCTGGGGAACAAAACTGCCCCCAGTTGACCACAACCATCCAGAGGACACAGGGAAGGGACCTCCCATGGCGTGCTCCCTGGGCCCACACCCGTCGATCGCTCTGCCAGTCTCCCTTCAAGGTTTCTGTTCTACTGGTATTGCTGAGATCGACCATTTTCAGTTGCTTCTGGCAATCTCTCACTAGTATCGTCTTTTAGATGTCCACACCGTTTCAAGATTTGGTCCACTGACTGCGCTTCTGAACCTGGGTTGTCCCCATCAGCGTTGTGCCTGGAGTTTGAGTCTTCCTTTCTCTCGAGTAGGATACAGGAGAAGAAGAGACAGACAGTAGGTAGCCAAGAAGCTGTCTGTGAGCTATCTGCACATTTTCAGCACTTCCCTTTAGTAACTTTGTTTCAACCTTATGATGCATAAAAAAATGGGAGAAATGAAGTAAGGGGAATTGAGAGTGCCCTGTTTTGACGTGTCCGAGAGCACTGGTAATGGAAAAAGAATCCAGGTTTCCTAGGATCTAGTGAAGAGATTTTTTTCATTTTTAAAAATACGATCATTCTAGTCAGAAAAGTTTGAGTAATTCTGATCAAAATACTCATATCCACAGCCACAAAAGGCTGCTCTTGTATCTTTTTTCAAAGTGCAGGCCAAGTAGCAAGCCAGTTTCACCCATCACACCATCGTGATGGATATCTCCTTATGCTGTCTTTTCTCATCGAGCCTCTAGAGTTGGACTTTACAAATATGACCAGCCAGATTACTGTGCCGCCATGACCCCCAGCCAGGTTTCTGAGGGCATCTGAAGAATGTCTGGGCTCCCCTTAAAACCTTCCCTTAAAAATTATGCAGTTCTGAGTCGCCTGGCTGTCTCAGTCGATAGAGCATGTGACTCTTGATCTCAGTGTTGTGAGTCTCAGACTCATGTTGGGCTTAGAGATTTCTTTAATATACGTATATGGTTTCTTCCCTATTGAAACATGTAGAAAATTGACCTCTCAGGTTTGAAGGTGATGCCCAAATACTTGCCAAGACCCATGAGCAGTCAAATTCAATGATCATGACTATTCAAAGGATGGTTTGAAATAACCCAGCGCGTCTGTGCTTTACCACTCTGTTGCTCTAAAATCTGTCCATCCTTCGAGGTCTGATGCCTTACATGACACTCTCCCCTTTTTGTTTGAGAGCCCATACCACTGAGGTCATAATTTTTATTACTCTCCTTTATACTACAGTCATTTGCCATCCATTTGTTTTAGTCCTTCTTTAACTACGTGAAGCTTCTTAAGAGCGTATTTCTATTTAGTTCATTCTTTAAAAAAGATTTTATTTATTCATTTGCCAGAGAGAGAGAGCAAGAGAGAGGGAGCACAAACAGGGGGAGTGGAAGGCAGAGGGAGAAGCACAGTCCCCTCTGAGCAAGAAGCCTGATGTGGTACTGGATCCCAGGATCCTGCGATCATGACCTGAGCCGAAGGCAGCTGGTTAACTGACTGAGTCACCCAGGCGCCCCAATTTCTAGTTCATTCTTATGTATGTACAAGACTTGCCTCTGTTCAGAGTAGAAACCTAACAAATGTTTGTGCAATTGAACTTTATCTTCACAGAATAACCCCAGCTCGTTCTGTGTCACCTAAGGGAGGAAGGAAGGTTAGTAGGAAGGAAAGAAGGGAGAAATGCTATTTTTTTTTTAGCTCAAATATGTTTAAGTAGCAAAATCAGAATCTTCTAGAAGGTATCAAATGTTCTGCTGAAATCACATTATGACTACAATGATACATTTCCCTCATCTAAAGGTAAAAGTCATTATTAATGAGAACTAAATAAATACCCTTCTCCTCCTGTCTCATGGTTGTCAAACATATAAAGAAAGGAACCGTATTGCTTAGGATACAGAAAAACCTTCTGTCCTTGCTCATGAGCCTCATTTCCTTTCGATTGCCTGAGTTTTCCTATGGCTTAAGGGTTGCGAAGGACGGGAAATACTAAGTGCTGCTTTATCCAGTGGGAGGCATCATGACTTCTTTGGTATGTGAACATCTGTATGTTCTCTCCTCGGAGCAGGAACTTTGGTCATGTGATGGCATTTCCTCCGAATACAACATTCATCTGCCCGGATCTGGATTTTCCATTCTCAAATAGATTCTGCCGCATCCTGCCTCTGGTTCTGCTGTGTTCACAGCAAGGCTATGATAAACCACAGTCTCCAGGGGCTTCTCACTCTGTGTGAGGATAAAGGCTTGGGGGAGGATGGTCAAAGCGGGGCTCAGGCTGGAGGGAGACTTTGGTTAACTGTAAGGACCCAGAAGAGTCCTTACACAGGTTCAGAGACATTGTGGTCTTAGCTACATAGCTTATGCAAAGCACATAACAGAGGTAAAAAGGATTCTTCTCTAGATGACAAAGAATACTTGATGATATCTGAAGGCTTTTGGATGCATAGCTGATGTGGAATCAGACCCCTTAGGGCTTTACATGGTGGAATTCGGAAATCTAACCAAATAGATAGAATTAAGAAGGATGTGGTTAAAGCACAGTCTAGAGAAATGGGTAGGACCAGGTCCTAAATGTCTTAGGATGGGGTCTTCACTGGGTGACCCACACCCCTGGAAGGTACTACTTCAAGGATTTGAAATTTTGTGCAATTTGTACAGGACAAATGTCCAACCCTAGAAAGTTGGATTTAACAATCTGGTTGACCACAGAATTTGACTGTTTAAACAAAGGGAGGAAGAAAGTAGGTGCTGGTCCTGTAGTTAAAATGTGAGAATGGGGGACATTTTGGTGGATAAAGAAGTTAAAATCCTAATGTAAAAGAAGTGGGTCAGTCCAAGCGCAAGGAGTAAGGGACACCGTTGTCTGTGTTTGTCCCACTGGCTGGCATACTCAGCTCTGATCCTGTAGACTTCTGAAGGGCAGAGACTTTATAAGGTGACACAATCAGATATGCTCTGGTTCCTGAATATTTAATGATGGGATGCTTTCCAGTTGCTCACTTCCTTTGTTATTTTTAGGTTCTAAGATCTCAGTAGGATGAAGATGTCATGGCTTTCTTCCAGATGCTGCCATAGAGCAGGCCTAAGATAAAAATTAAATAAGGTGGAGGGGGAGACACATTAGCTGTGGATGTATAAATGGTAGCTGCTTTCACAACATGATGTGAAAGGCTTCAAGGACAGTAGTGCCTATTGATTTACTATAGACAATGTTAGCAACCTCACCATTATCAGGGTCATCGGATTTTGTTGTAATTTTACTCCTGTTACATGGAAATATATCAGTCGCTTACACTTTAGTATGAATAAGGCTCCGCCCCATTTTTCCCCCGACTGAGAGTTTGTTGAGATAGTGTACTTTGTACTTTGTCTTATTATTACTTTTTTTTTTCCACTTTTCTTCCAGTGAGAGAGGAGAGGGGAAAACAGGGTTAGAAAATGGTATCAGGGGGCGCCTGGGTGGTTCAGTGGGTTAAAGCCTCTGCCTTCGACTCAGGTCATGATCCCAGTGTCCTGGGATCAAGTCCCACATCGGGCTCTCTGCTCAGCAGGAAGCCTGTTTCCTCCTCTCTCTTTCTGCCTGCCTCTCTGCCTACTTGTGATCTCTGTCAAATAAATAAATCAAATCTTAAAAAAAAAAATGGTATCAGAATTGGAGGGGTGATAGAGTGAGGAAAGGAAGAAGAGTTTCAATAGAAAACCAGCAGAGAGGTGGGAGATGCCTAGAGGCAAATTTAAGTGGCGTTATAGTCTGACCCAGGACCAGTGCTGGGGATGGAATGTGACCTTGGTTTCCGTATTGGTTCTTACATGAGATCACAGGCATTATTAGGTTTGAGATCAAAGTGCTTTAAACAATGCAGGTAATATCAGGACTCACTTGAGCAGAGTCCAGAGGTAATTGAGGTGTCCAAGCTGTTTTTCCTCTGGCAGATCAGTGACCTCACGATCTCAGTTTAGTTCCATGAAGCCCCGGTATGTGTGTCAGTGCCATTTTATGGCTGCCACTAGTCCTTCATTATCTTTTTTTTTTTTTTTTGTATTCAGGGTGAAATAAGCAGGTTCTAGGAACTCTTTTTGTGACAGAAAGAATATTTATTTCCCAAAAGCTCCAGAAGAGCCTCTTCTCATGCATTACTGTCCATAACTTGGGCCCCTGCCCATTCCTGTATCGTATCCTGCAGTGGAGAAATGCCATGCGCTGATTGCCTTCTGCACCAACAACCAGTCACTGGACGTGGCCTCCTGTCCTCCACGGTGGCCGCAATGCCAAGCAGCTGCCGCCCTCCCCCAGAGGCCTGCAGAGGATGCCGCAGCCCAGCGCCCTTGACCGCCCCTTGGGCACAGAGGAGCCACAGGGGGTCCTGGACTATGAGGGGGGATTCCCCGGTGCAGGGACCATGGTGAGGGCTGGTGTGTGTGCGAAGTGTGGATTGGAGTAGGAGACTCCACATGTGGAGAGGCAAGGCATGGGCCACAGGCGGTCCCCACAGTAAGTGCCACCCCAGGAGCGGAGGGTATGAAGCCGCAGATGTGGAGGCTGCAGAGCACGAAGGTGTCCGCAGGTGACCACTGACAGACAGCACGACAGGCGCCCCGGGTCACCACGCCCTGTTCCCAATTGTGAGACCAGCAACTCCCCAAGGGCTGACCGCCTGGGTGGGTGGAACAGGGCCGTCTGCTCTCTGTGTGCCCACAGGCAACGAATCCTACCTGCTCTGGTGGGGGGGAAGTGCCACAGGCATGGTGGGGGGAGGCAATTCAAGGTTTTGGAGATCCAGGAGCGCTGGCTTGCTAGTGCCCTATGCTGTTTATAAATGCTCTAAACGGCTTCATGCTTTCAAGTTCGTGTCTTATCTTGTACATTCCTTAGCTGGAGGTGGGAGAGATGAAAGCTACACCACAGTTACACTATTTTTAGTATGACTTAAATCATGTTTTTACCAGTGCTCAGATTTACTGGAAGGTTCTGCCTCCTCGGTGTTCATTCTCGCACAGCTGCGATTTGGGCAGTGGTAACTTGGGTCTGATTTGTAGGGGAGCCTGGCTTCTAGCCTCAGCTGACAGTCAGCCCGGCCCGTTCATCTGTAGACTGTTCACTTACTGCATCACTAATCTGGGGCTACAAACTAATTCGATGCTTCCCTAAGAGGGAGGAGCTAGCTTTGCTTTTTATACTTTTCATTTACTATGAAAAATATACTGTATATTATAACATAATATAATACCATATAGTATTACTATTTTTCATTTACTATTTTACTTTATTAAAATAATTGTACAACAACAAAAAATCAGTTAGTCTAGCAAAAGGGATGAGAGTAGGCTAACCACACATGAGCCACACCTGGACCGGGAGGTGAAATCAGTTGCCTTCTATGACAAAGGTCACAGTTGCTATCCAATGAGAGAGAGACAACAAAAATGTTCAGTTTACTACTCTTCTGCTAGTTTTAGTTTTCAACAAATATAGAGTATAAAGAAAGAGAGAACTAGCATTTATTGAGTGCCTCTACGCTTTATATATGCTAGCTCGTTCAAGCCTTGCAACATCTTCTATGGTAAGAATTATTATTTCTGTTTTGCAGATAAGAAAATTGAAATGTCAGCTGACTTACCTGTATTTACAGAGCTAGTCAAGTTGCAGAGCTGAGGCATCAGTCAAGGTCTCCCCATATCTAAATTTTACCAACTATTGCCTAATGGATTGTTTCTAATCTATCGCCTATTCCTAAATCTATTGCTGTTTATGAGGAGAACTCAATTTATTCAGTACCTACTCTTTGCATATACCACACTGTACTAGGCCTTGCAGTTCCTTGAATAAGGTATATCTAGAAGCTAACACAAATTTCCAGTCCATAGAAAGGGAAAATGATTAGGTAGTAAAAGGAAGATGGTATAGAAATGCTTATTCACATATTTGCTCACTAAGTTCATTTGGGAAATCTTTACTGACCATCTACTTAGTGCCAATCATTGGGTTAGCCACTATTTGCATCCCATGCCTATATTTAGCTCACAGGCCGTGAGTGGACAACCTCTGGCTTAATATGAGTTTGAGCATAGTTCCACATCACATGCATGAGTTTTTCAAAAACAAGGTACTATTCTGAGTGCCTCAATCAAGGTAACCAATATCTGGCATGTGTACTGCAATTCAATCAACCCCTCCCCATACACTTGTAACACACATCATGGCAGACATCACCAACCAACTGCGTCCTTTACCTCTGAACCTAAATGGGACCTATAATCTTTGTACTCGATTAGACCACACTTAATAAATACTTTCCAAATGAATAATAATAGTACATTTATGTAGCTTTTAAAATGCGTTCAACACAATTTTGAACAGTTACTACATATTAGCTCTTTATTCCTCATAATCTCTAGGATGTGGATATTATTATTATCATCCCTGCTTTATATGTGGATAAGTTAAGGAAGAGAGAGGTTAAAATTTATTTATGTATTATTTATTTACTTGTTTATGAGAGAGAGAAAGAGAGAGACAGAGACAGAGAGCAAGCACACACGAGCTGGGGGAATGGCAGAAGGAGAGGGAGTCTTAAGCAGACTCCATGCCCAGCACAGAGCCCTGCACAGAGCTTGATCCGATGACCCTGAGATCATGACCTGAGCTGAAATCAAGAGTCAGACGCTCAACCAACTGAGCCACCCAGGTGTCCCCAAAACCTAGGATTTATTCTGAAAGTACATCTATCTAACATGACCCATTCTATAGGGCTTAAATTTAAGAACATGATGATTGCATATATGGTATCATAATGAGAATGTGTTCTTGAAAATACTTTCTATGATTTTGGAGAACCAGGTGGGGGTGTGTAGAAATTTGTGCTCTCTATCCATACCACTTAAAAATTAGCTTCTTCTATTAAGGCATTTCTCATTTTGAAAGGAGGTATTAATATGAGAATTTGTGTTCAATAGAACAACAGAAAGAATAAAGAGGTAGAAATAATACAAAACAACAGGAATGTTTAAACATTTTCATCTGTTTTGGCATAGTTCATTCCACAGTCCTTCAAACAGTAACTTACTCTTACTGGCCAAGAGATGAAATAATTAATGCAAAGGAGGTAGTATCAGGAAAAACTACAAAGGGGGTAAGAATTCACTGCAAATTGGGACGGATGTAATTGAGATATGAGTCTGTTTTGTTTTTCAAAATTATTTCTATCTATACCATCCATTCTGTAGCTAAAATTAGAAAGACCCTCATTTTGAAATCTTGACAAGGATGTGGAGTAACTGGAACCTTTCTATGTTACTGGGAGGAATGGATGATGGTACAACCATTTGGGAAAACTGTTGGAGTTTCTTATAAAATTAAGGCCGATCCTATTCTACAATGAAAAATTCTACTTCTAGATATCACTCAAAAGACTTGAAAACAGGGGCGCCTGGGTGGCTCAGTGGGTTAGGCCGCTGCCTTCGGCTCGGGTCATGATCTCAGGGTCCTGGGATCGAGTCCCGCGTCAGGCTCTCTGCTCAGCGGGGAGCCTGCTTCCTTCTCTCTCTCTCTGCCTGCCTCTCGGTGTACTTGTAATTTCTCTCTGTCAAATAAATAAATAAAATCTTTAAAAAAAAAAATAAAAAAAAATAAAAAGACTTGAAAACATATCCACAAACAAACCTATGTGAGCATGTCCAAAGCAACCCAATGCATGATAACCAAATACTAGAAACAATGCAAATGTCTATTAACAAGGGAATATGAAAATACATTGTAGCACATTTGTAGGACTGAATAGTACTGTTGAACAACAGAAATGAACAAATTAGCATTGCATACAGCAATGTATATGAATCACAATCACAATCACATTAGGCTGAACAGGAGCAGACAGACACAAAAGAAAACACATTGCTTGATATAATTGACATGAAGGCTGAAAACTGGTGATAGAAATAGAGTGGTTACTCTGAGAGGCAAGATGTGGACTGAGAAAAGGGGCATGAGAAAAGTTCCTGGGGCACCAAAATTTTTTCAATCATGATCTTGGTGAAGGTTATGTGGATATATACACATTTGTCAAAAGTTATCAAACTGCAAATATAAGATATATGCATTTATACTTCAACAAAAAAATGAAAGTACAGAAAGCAAAGTGACCTACTGTGGCCATAAAAAGTAAACTTTTGACCTTACTCAACTTGGTCTTATCTCCTTAATATAATCCATTTTGAAATCAATTCAACCTGTGGACTAATCACAAACTGTCATCATTTAGACTAAAAGTACATTTGATAAAGCCCTACGGAAAGGTCCAAGTTCATCTCTTTTCTGTTGACTCATTCCACTTATCCTTCTTTTTTAAAATTTTTTTTAAAGATTTTATTTATTTATTTGACAGAGAGAGATCACAAGTAGGCAAAGAGGCAGGCAGAGAGAGCGGGGGAAGCAGGTTCCTTGCTGAGCAGAGAGCCTGATCCAGGGCTCGATCCCAGGATCCTGAGACCATGACCTGAGCGGAAGGCAGAGGCTTAACCCATTGAGCCATCCAGGCACCGTGTCCTTCTTCTTCTTCTTTTTTAATGCTAAATGTTATTCCTACTTTAATAATGGGAGTAGCATTGAATTTGGAAATGTCTGTTCAACTCAGGTGATACCTACATGGTCAGTTAGCATTTTGAGTTACTAAAGGTGTTATTCTTACTAAAGGGGGTTAAAATTTTCTAGAAGTTGTTTATTTTTGTCAGGAAGGCAGAATATTTTCTTTCTAGAGTAGTGAATTAGGAATGAACCTGTTAGACATATTGATATTCATGTTATATACAATGGTTTCCTATTTCTCTTGGACTTTTAGTTCTCAGACTCTTTATTTAATTAAAAATGAAGAAGAAAAAAAAGGTTTATTCTTTATGTGAAACCAGTCTTCCCAAAGCCTCAGAAACTGGTCCTTACCTTGTCGATGTAATTAACTTGGTTCCATGATGACCGACTTGCTATCTTCTCTCTAAAATCACTCCCCATGCAGCAAGCAGGGTCAAGCATGAAGACACATGAGTTTTCAGATCATCTGAGCCATCATCTGATTTTCTTATTGTGAGGTTGGAGTCTGAAGTCACTAGAGGCTAGCTCCTTAACCAGAAAGATAACACAGAGCTGTTTAATTCAATCTCGCAGCTAATAACTCACTGGAGTTAGAAAAAAATCATACATAAATAGAGAGAGCTCTGCATCTCCTCTTGTGTCTCCATGAAAGGAAGAGGGCCGGGCTCCGGAACACTTTCCATCTGTGCTATGGTATTCGTTCTGCTCTCCATTCTTTGCTGATCCCCCTTACTGGCTATAAGCAATATTAGCTTTTGTTGTTCAAGTGGTACAACTGGCTTAATGTTTAGTAAGGATATTGAATTTATTTTGTACTTTTGTGGAAATTATTGCTGTCTCACTCTAGTGACAATCAGGCCTGCGTGGGCAGCCCAAAGAATTATGGCTCATATTTTTGACTTTTGGCAAAACTTCCCATTTTCTTTTTGACTCACTATCTACCTAACTTCTTTCGGTTTTATGCTCTGCTGGCCTTCAGTGAGCCATTTTATTTATATCCCATAGAAAAGGCATTTTAGGCAGGGTTCACCAGAGGCAGACCCAGAGACTGAGATTTAATTAAAGAGTTTTATTAGGAAAAATTCTTGGGATGACATAATAAGGCAGTGGGGAGGTTCGATGAGGAATAGAAGGAAGCTGGTCAGTAGATCAGTATCAAGCATGGTCTCATCAAGGAAGGACTGCTTCAAAGCTGCAGGCGGTCTCTGGAGAAGGTGTTGTCTCAAACAGAGAGGAGGAAGCTGAAGTATTTATACTCTTGTGCCCATCAGTGGCTAAAGGCTCTCTCGGGAGTGCACAAATCCCCAGGCTCTCAGGGCCTTCTGCACACACAAACAAACGGTGGCCCGGAACTACAAGCAGTCCTCTGACTGAGAGACCCAGGTTCCGACTGTTAGGAGTGAAAGCACCCTGTGAGTCTGTGTGCATAAAAAAATGTAGTAGGTACAAAAATGGTAAAGGAATCCTAGTGGATATACATGAATAACTAGCATTGGTGCAATAGCAGGCTTCTCCCTGGGGGCCTGCAAAAGGACAAAAATCACTCCTTCTTTCTTCTTCTCATCCTCCCTCCATTTCTGCTTTCTACTCCTGTTTCCCCCGCTGTTCTCCTCTAAGCAAGTGAGTAGTGGGCTGATCAGGTTGGGTTTTGGTTTGGCTTGTTTTTGGTTGTGCTTTTTAAAACTTTTTTTTAAGATTTTTTTTTTCTTTTTTTGAGAGAGAGAGAATCTCAGGCAGACTCCATGCTGAGCATGGAGCCTGACCCTGGGATGATGACCTACCTGAGCTGAAACCAAGAGTTAGACACTTAACCGACTGCACCACCCAGGCACCCCTTGGTTCTGCTTTTAGACTACTTAGCTAATTTCTCAGATTGTTCCCATTGACAAGGTGCGTTGTTTGAAGACTTTTTATTTTCCCCCCAATCTTACTTTAACTCTTAAAAGAACACCAAGTCAAAGTGCTATGAGGTTTCCTCAGGCTCTTTTGAGTTCTTGTCATACCAGGCAAGTTAGACAATGTTTCCCTACTTTCCCTTTCCTCTTATCTGTCACTTTCCATCTTGCCATTACTTGTATTCACCCTGGAGCTCTGGAGTTTGTTTTGTTTCAGTGTATGTCCAGGGCTCAGAGCCTCTATGTCAGTTAAGAATGCTTCTGGGTGCATTCTGAAAGGAAGCAGTTGGTGGGATAGCTGAGTAATAGCCAGGAACCTCGCTTTCTCTCATTAGCTCTGCCATCTTCAGTGCATTTCCTTCCTCACTCATGCTCATCGTTCTATAGGGACAAGATGGCCGCTGCATGTCAGGGCGTCACATCCATATTCAAGGAAGAAGAAAAAGAGAAGAGAACATGCCAGCATCATCCAGCCTTTTGTTGGAAAAACGAAACTTTACTGGGATGTCCCCAGCAAATTTGTCATTATGACGTGTTGGCCAGGCCTTGACCAGGTACCTCTCCAACAGCAAGGGGAGCTGAGAAGGCAAATACCTGGTGACAAGAAAGCAACAAGGAAAGAGGTGAGAAAATGTTAGATTACTCAACGAGAAGTATCTGCTAGAAGAATCATGGAAATACTTGAACTGGTAGAAACACTTATATTTTCCTCATACCTTTATGGTTCAAAAGCAGTAGCTCTTCTAGGCTTTTCATTGGGTTGTGCGAAACTGTATCTATCTCTGTAAACCATATTGTGTGTGTCTATATATACAATATAATATATATTGTGTTTGTATGTGTATATGTATGTGTATGTATTACATATGTATTTATATGTATATATCTAATATATACTAGCTATACATATAATATATACAAACTTTATATATATAAAATTTTTCATTATTGAACATATTAGCTTTTGTCCAACATATTTCAACTGAACACACGAGCAATGCATATTTGACATCTAAGTGAATAATAAATAATGCTGCTGAATAAAAATGGAAACCACTTTTTTTTTCCAGAAAAAAAAAAAAAAAAAGAAAGAATGACCATGTAGTATTTACTGGCTGCTTCTAAAATAAACTAGCCTTTTTTAGTGAAGAGATAGGTTCTCACTTTGAAGGAAGCTTGTTTTATTTTTAATTTATGAAAGAACCACATTAGAAAAATAATCTCACACAAGTATCCTTTCAAGTGGAATATTCATTTTCAATAATGCCATCTTTTTGTCACTTGAGATTTCCACTTCTCTGGGGATTCCTTATAAATTCTTGTCCCCGAGGGATGCTTCAGGGAAGAAAAATAGTTCAGGTGGTTAGGGAGGAGGATGAGGAAGGCTATGCTTTTTAAAAATTACAAAACCAGGGCACCTGGCTGGCTCAGTCTGTGGAGCATGTGGCTCTTGATATCTGGGGTTGTAAGTTTGAGCCCCAAGTTGGGTGTAGAGATTACTTTAAAAAAAAATCTATGGGGCGCCTGGGTGGCTCAGTGGGTTAAGCCTCTGTCTTTGGCTCAGGTCATGATCCCAGGGGCCTGGGATCGAGTCCCGCATTGGGCTCAGTGCTCAGCAGGGAGCCTGCTTCTCCTCATCTCTCTCTCTGTCTGTCTCTTTGCCTATTTGTGATCTCTCTCTCTGTCAAATAAATAAATAAAATCTTTTAAAAAAAATCTATTAAAAAAATTATAAAACCTATGGGAGTCCAGTATTACTCATTATATGAATTAGTGTAATAAAATGTAATTTAATTCGTTGTGTAATTAAATGGCTCTATTCTTCTAATGCTCTGACATGTTACCCAGAAACCCTTTCTTCTGACATCATTGGTCAGTGATTTATGGGCTTCCTTCCCATGACTTCCTTACCTTGTCTAGCTGTCGCCAGTTGGTTTCTGAGATATGAGAGTGGACTATCTAGGAAGTGATGATTCAAAGTCCATGATTACTGGGCCTTGTTCTTACATTTAATGTACTCAGCTGGATTCTGCTCCAGGAGGAGATAAAAAATGAGAAGCTACTAGCACACCTAATTTGTAGGAGGCAGCCAGCTGCATATTGACCTTCAACTCCTGAGGATACTCTGCCAAAATGATAGTTGCTTAGTTTCCAGAGTTAAAATTACTGATAAAACCCAAAGGCTTTCTCCCAATAGACTTGTGTGTGTGGCAGGCAGCGGGGGTGGGAGGTGGGAGTGGGGGAGGAGGAGAGAAAGAGAGAGAAAGAAGGGGTAAATACCTTAGCTCAAATGGTGGAGAAGGCCCCACTGTCTGTATTTTCAGAACTTGGTGGAGGCTATTGGTCTTCCTTCGAAAGCCTACTCCTCAGCCCAGGAAAAAGTTCATCCTGTCTTTCTGAGGAGGTAAAAGCAACATAACTTAATTCAAAATTCCAGACTAAAAAAAAAACAAAAACAAAATGGTTTTTCATTGAGTTTGGGTGGAAGGTGAGAGCAGGCCTGGAACCACAGATGCTGTGGTGACCATCTTTTTGGATCAACCTGAAAATGCTTCTGGGAATGCGGGGTTTGGTAAGAAAAAGGAAGAGTATGGAGAGAATAAGCAACGAAGAGGGAGAGAGTACAGAAAACACTGGAAAGCAATGGAAGTGGACAGTGTTGGTTTTGCCCTGCCTTTATTTTGGGTTTTTCATTTATTAAAGTAAGTTTTCTAAGTAGATTGCATGTTCACAGTAAAGAAGTGGATCTATTATATAAGATGTCCCAGTTGGAACTTTGCAGTTTCTAAAGGGAAAATACTCTTTTTCAGCTTAATTCCTTCTGGCAAAATTTCATACAAACAGTCTTCTTGTGTGCCTCTTTGAAACTGTTGATTAAGCCTGGCTTTGAGGGAAATGAAAGTATCTTTGGTTCCTGCACAACCACTTCTTTATTTTTTCCTTTCGCCGTTTACCAGCTTAATGCATCTGTGTTGACAGCTGAAGACCGAAGATTAAATTAGAGGAAGGTTGTTATTGCGTTTTAAGATTATGTTAAACACTTAAACACATTGCAATGCTCCAAAGTGGAAATGGCTCCTGTAATCTTTCATCAGGATTTATGACCAACATTTCCTTCAGTGACAGTATCAAAAAGCTACAATGGTCAGGGAATGTTCTCGCCCACGCTGGCAAGGGGATATGATTATATTCTCCAGGAGAATGTAACTTCCGGTTGCTTTTTTTTCTCCCCCATGTGAAAACAATGGTTTCTGGTTACCCCCAAGGGTACTATGACTTCATGAAACACTTCATAAAACCAGCTCTGCCGTTTTGAAAGGGACGTAGGGGAGATGGGGAATTTCTCTCTCTTTGGAAATGAGGTATTTCTTTTCCGGAAGATGACAGGGAAAATAGAGTCATAGGCCAGCACCTATAGCTGTGCTGGGGACTGGGGCTTTATGAGAAGGGACAATGGGTTGAGTTGAGGTCTCTGAGCATCCAGCTCACCCTCCAGCTCTGGCTTTCATTTTTTCTTGACTGAAATTATATTTCTGTTCCTTCAACCTGGCATTGTGCACACGGCCCCTGAAAACGGAAGTTACCCATGTTTTCCAAGAGGGCTTTACCTGTAGAAAAATTAACCTTTCTTTGGCTTTTCTGCTATCAACTGAGAAGGAAGGAGAAGAAAGAGCTAGAATGATGGAACATATCTCTTTCTTTTTCTTGCTTTTTTTCCTCTTGGCATTCCTGCCTCTTCTGTTTTTGTTCTTCTGTTGTCTTTCTATCTACTTTTTGTTTTCTTGCTCATGTCTAATCCTGTTTTCTACCTCTTTTCTTTGCTTTCTTTCTCCTCTCTTTGCTCAAGAAGAAATATTCTCTCTTGGGTGGAGGAAGGGGAGAAGGAGATTCTTGGAATAGCAGAAGAACCTGTGGTAAGAACAAAGGCAGTGGTGACATCCTGGTTGCTGGGTTGACTAGTTGTTCTGCCTTCTGCATGGATCCAGAAGGATCCAGGATCCCACTGCTTAGCATCTCCTCTGGTGTTGCCATATTTTCATCAGGACCATCCCCTGCCTGAATTATTACATAACTCTCAACTGCTCGCTTTCATTCCACTTTTGCGTTAACTGACAAATCACCCGGGTCACCCTTTTAAGAATTAAGTCACTCCTCTGCTCACAATCTTTCAGTGGCTTCAGAATAAATTCCAGATCCTTAACTGAGGACCACATGGCTCTAAGTGATGTAAACCCCTGCTGCTTCCTACCTCATGGCCCTGCTCCTGCCCCTCTGCGTGTTTACTCCCTGGCAGCGCTCTGCTTCCCCCACCAACCTGCCTTAAGCACCTTTATGGCTACTTGTCCCCCTGCCTGCACAACTCATCCCCAGAGAGCCTACTTTCTTCATGTTTCTGCCCCCAATGTCAACCTCCTCAAAAGAACCTCTCGAGGGGCACATGAGTGACTCAGTCAGTTAAACATCGGCCTTCCACTTAGGTCATGATCAGCAGGTCCTAGGATAGAGCTCCGCTTTGGGCTCTCCGCTCACTGGGGAGTCTGCTTCTCCCTCTGCTTCTCCCCTCTGCTTGTGAACAGTCTCACTCTCTCTCAAATGAATAAATAAGATCTTTTCTTTTTTTAAGAGAGCCTCTCTAAAGTAATACCCCCTTTTATTTTCTGTCCCTTTATTTAACAGTTATCACCCCCTGATGTATATAATTATTTGATTATTAATTCATGTTGTGTCCCCAGGCTAGAACATAGAATATAGGGATCTGTCTCTACCCACTACAGCTATAACAGCATCCAGCACACATTGAATATAATAAATAATTGTGGACAGAGGGACCGAAAGGTCATAAGGCTAGTAAAATAATGTAGCCTTTGGCCAACCCTCTTTCTGTGGCATGTGTGTGTTATTGGCTACACTTCTTATAGTGTATTAGAAAAGAAAGCCCTATTAGAACGCTGAAGGTCCTGACCAGGAGCCAGCTGCTTTCTCCTAGGTATGGCTCTGTGAGCCTTAAACCTGCCTGTTTTCCTCTCCTCAGTTTATTGGTCAGAAAGGGAATGTCCACTCTTCCACTTGACTTCAGCATTTTCCAACCAGGACCACTGTGTACTTGCCCTTCCCTTATGTCTTGGTGCAAACAGGGATTGTACCTGTTGATTGCATTTTTAGTTCTTATTCATAGTCATGATTCTGCCCACCTGAGAACTTTTATGCCTGGGCAGTCTTGGAAAATGAAAGTTGCCCTTGGCTTCTGGCAAACTGGTCAGGTCAGGGAAGAAGGACAAATCCTCTCCCAAGAAAATGCAGTGGGCTAAGCTATCACCACTCAGATCCTCCCAGGATCTAGAGTATGGGAGTGGAGGATTTTGAAGACCTTGGAGTACACTGGTATTTAATTTCTTCACAAGAGCAGTGAAAATTTTCTTCAAACAAACTCTCTTCTGGAAATCCAGTATGTCAGAACTGAATCAGAGCATCTCTGTTTGGAAGGGAGGCAAGGACCAGAGTCTGCTTGGCTCTATTCAGCTCCCCCCAGAGGGGTCCCTACAGAATTTTGTGGAACAAGAGTTATCACGCTGTGAAAACCCCAGGAGTCATCCATGCCATTGCTGTACAGATAAGCAAAGAAGGGTTCAAAGAGGTGAAGGTATTTCTCCAAGGTTATATAGGGAGGAGCAGTGCTGGAATGAGACTAGCCTCCTAATTTCCCATTTATACACCTTTCCCACCATACACACCATACCATGCTCATGGTCTACTACTTGCTAAGTACCTACTGTGTTCCAATCATCGCGAGAGCTATTTCATTCATCATGCCATTTAACCCTTGCATCTATCCTTTGTGATAGATACTAGTAATCGCATTTTATAAAACAGAGACTAAGAAAGGGCTCCTAGGAAATTACTAGTGGAGCATGGAGTTGAACTCACAGCTGTCTCATTCTAAGGACTGTGCTCGTTCTTTGTCTCCCTTAGAATAAACAAAGAAACAAGTGTACTAGTACCTACCCATGTATAATGACCCAAGCCCGGACAATAAATATTTGCCGTTTGGTACGGGTTATGAACAAGGTAGCAAGGAGACCTCCCACCTTGCAGTCATATAGGGGTCAAGTTGTCAGGGGCTCTGTCACCTTTAACGCAAAAGCTTCTGATGGATGCCATCTTCCT
>NW_028133939.1:0-49819 GCF_964662115.1 Mustela nivalis | reverse complement strand
AGCCACTGGCTGTGCAAGGCATGAGGCCTGTTAGTGATTCTATTTTTTCCTCTGCAGAATAGGTCTTTCTACATTCCAGGTCCTTTCTACCCCAAGAAATAATGTGGCGATTCTCTCAGTGAGTTGTACTATTGGTTTAAACAGCCAACTGTCTCTTTAAAAGGACTTTTGTTTAAATTCCTTTAAAAAAAGTCCTTTCAAAAAAATGTTTTTTCTTTATTTTTTATTTTTTATCCCATATGTTTACTCTGATCGTGGAACTTTGTCATTTTGACCTTCTCTGCTGATTAAAATATTCTTCATCATCAGCACCTACTGCTCTCCTCTCCTGGTGGTCTCTCCGGAAGGGGTCTTCTCTAGCTCTTCTAGCAGGAGATGGGCACTTCCCCTCTACCCCTGTTGCCAGACCAGCCTTACCTGTCCTGCAGGGTCAGGTCGGCCTGGCCCTTTATCTGTTGTTCTCCTCTGAGTGGTTAGATTTTCATAGATCCCGTGCTTTGCTTTTGTCAGGATTTACCTGGATTATCAAAACCCTTTTCTTGTGCCAGTGAAGCCTAAGAAACAGTCCTAATGAGAGAACCAGGAACTCAAACAGATCATATTTATCCTGAATGTTCTGTCCAAAATGAAAAATTCATTTCAGAGGAGGCTCAAGATCTCTGAGAAGGGAAGTTTCACCAACTCTGTCATGTAGGGGCATCAATTCCGATTCTGTGTCAATTGTCCTACTTTCCCAGCTAGTAATTCTCTACATCAGAAAGCCCACTCTCAACTGTTTCCTCTTTCAAAGGCAGTTGCTCTTAGAGTCTGCACATGACACTTGGGGCCTGCTGGTCGTTGGCTACTGCCCTCTGTACCTTGGGTCTAACAGCTGCGGGGCATCAAGATGAGCACGTCTCTTGTTCTAGGACTTAATATAGTTTGGGGCACATGGTAAGCAATAATCACTTCGTTAGTTGATCCAAGTGTTGGATCTTTCTTAATTATTCTACTACCACAATTTACTTGTTCTAAGATTTGTCCCCCCCCCCCATTTTAATATCTCTTAAGGTGGCACTCACCTTGCACTTGATGACATATCCTACTTTAACTGACAGCATTTCTCTTTCTTAGTCGAACATAAACTATAGTGCATCTTACACTTGATGAAAGCTAGGATGCAATTAAATACTCTATTATGGTTACGATTCTGATATTTGAAATCCTCCAGTAGGTCCCTGTGCCCCCACAGTGTAGTACCTCACCTCCTGGCCATAGTATACAAACCATCTCACCCCCAGTGTTAACCCCGGGGCTCAGCCTCCATCCCCAGGTGATGCTGCCAGATCAGCTGTCGGTTGTCATGAACTTGCTGTAGTTTCCCGAATGCACTGTGCTGCCTCCTGGCACTTTGAAACTTGACACACTCATCCTCATTCTTCGCTTTGCCCTTGTCTATCACCTCCCCTGAAAATCTGTTTCTAAGTGGCTTTTCCCAGCTCCCACCTACCCTTGGCAGTCTTTTATCTCCCTGTGGTAAAGCCTGTCACACTGCATCATGGACATGCCCGTTGTCCCCCTGAGAAGAGAAAAGGGACAATGAGGGCCCCCAGCATTTGCAGCTCTAGTGCAGAGCCCCATGCCTGGCTTGCAGGAAATGCCAGATCATGAAGACATACGGAGATCATCCTCTGGCTAAAACCAGCTCTTCTTTGCCTACCGCAGGATCTGGTCAATAAAGAGCAGCCAGTTATTATTGCTGTTTTTCTAGGGATTTTTACCCCATATATCTCCCAGGTCTTTACTCTTTTTATAGCACTTTAATTCAGGCTTCAACCACTTCCTAGTCAGATCAGGTGAAATCATTTTCCTTCCCATACCCTCGATGTATTTCACATCTAGTAATTCTTTTTTTAAAGATCTTATTTACCCATTTGACAGACAGATCACAAGTAGGTAGAGAGGGAGGCAGAGAGAGAGGGGGAAAGCAGGCTCCCCGCTGAGCAGAGAGCCCGATGTGGGGCTCCATCCCAGGACCCTGAAATCATGACCTGATCCGAAGGCAGAGGCCGAAACCACTGAGCCACCCAGGAGCCCCCATATCTGGTAGTTTATAACCAACGTGGATTTGCTGCATCAAATAGTTCCTTCTTCTTCAAATATAAATATATAAAGAAAGTGATCAAGTCACTCGCATGTCTGAGGAGAATGTCATACCTTTAGTAGCAAACTTGAAATCTTGGCCATTGGTTTTGATTTTTGTTTTGGTTAGATTTGGTTCGGTTTTTGTCCTTTTAAAAATCCCTCCAGCCCTTGGCTCTGTCTGACCCGATTGCTTTCAGCTGTTTCTGCAACAAAATTGTCCCGGCAGCGAAAACTCTCATTGTTTACAGTGGCGCCCCCTTCTGAACACTTTGTTAATAAAAAGCTTTTTTGTTTGTTTGTTTTGTTTTGTTTTTTTCTCTATGGTAATTGTGGAACAACCATGAGGTATTTCAAAGAGGTGAACCACAGATAAATTTCTCTAAGGGTGGGGTGAGGGTTACTCAAAAAGGAACTTGACAAGGCTTTTAAAGATATCGACAATCATTATAACATAACGTGACTGATTGTTACCGTGCTCTTAACTGGGCAAACACTTGTTGGCTTCCAAGAAAGACTAACATAGTTGAGATGGTTCTAGCGGCCTTCTGGCACAGGGTCTCATGAGGCAGGGATTCTAGCCACTGGCTGTGCAAGGCATGAGGCCTGTTAGTGATTCTATTTTTTCCTCTGCAGAATAGGTCTTTCTACATTCCAGGTCCTTTCTACCCCAAGAAATAATGTGGCGATTCTCTCAGTGAGTTGTACTATTGGTTTAAACAGCCAACTGTCTCTTTAAAAGGACTTTTGTTTAAATTCCTTTAAAAAAAAGTCCTTTCAAAAAAATGTTTTTTCTTTATTTTTTATTTTTTATCCCATATGTTTACTCTGATCGTGGAACTTTGTCATTTTGACCTTCTCTGCTGATTAAAATATTCTTCATCATCAGCACCTACTGCTCTCCTCTCCTGGTGGTCTCTCCGGAAGGGGTCTTCTCTAGCTCTTCTAGCAGGAGATGGGCACTTCCCCTCTACCCCTGTTGCCAGACCAGCCTTACCTGTCCTGCAGGGTCAGGTCGGCCTGGCCCTTTATCTGTTGTTCTCCTCTGAGTGGTTAGATTTTCATAGATCCCGTGCTTTGCTTTTGTCAGGATTTACCTGGATTATCAAAACCCTTTTCTTGTGCCAGTGAAGCCTAAGAAACAGTCCTAATGAGAGAACCAGGAACTCAAACAGATCATATTTATCCTGAATGTTCTGTCCAAAATGAAAAATTCATTTCAGAGGAGGCTCAAGATCTCTGAGAAGGGAAGTTTCACCAACTCTGTCATGTAGGGGCATCAATTCCGATTCTGTGTCAATTGTCCTACTTTCCCAGCTAGTAATTCTCTACATCAGAAAGCCCACTCTCAACTGTTTCCTCTTTCAAAGGCAGTTGCTCTTAGAGTCTGCACATGACACTTGGGGCCTGCTGGTCGTTGGCTACTGCCCTCTGTACCTTGGGTCTAACAGCTGCGGGGCATCAAGATGAGCACGTCTCTTGTTCTAGGACTTAATATAGTTTGGGGCACATGGTAAGCAATAATCACTTCGTTAGTTGATCCAAGTGTTGGATCTTTCTTAATTATTCTACTACCACAATTTACTTGTTCTAAGATTTGTCCCCCCCCCCATTTTAATATCTCTTAAGGTGGCACTCACCTTGCACTTGATGACATATCCTACTTTAACTGACAGCATTTCTCTTTCTTAGTCGAACATAAACTATAGTGCATCTTACACTTGATGAAAGCTAGGATGCAATTAAATACTCTATTATGGTTACGATTCTGATATTTGAAATCCTCCAGTAGGTCCCTGTGCCCCCACAGTGTAGTACCTCACCTCCTGGCCATAGTATACAAACCATCTCACCCCCAGTGTTAACCCCGGGGCTCAGCCTCCATCCCCAGGTGATGCTGCCAGATCAGCTGTCGGTTGTCATGAACTTGCTGTAGTTTCCCGAATGCACTGTGCTGCCTCCTGGCACTTTGAAACTTGACACACTCATCCTCATTCTTCGCTTTGCCCTTGTCTATCACCTCCCCTGAAAATCTGTTTCTAAGTGTCTTTTCCCAGCTCCCACCTACCCTTGGCAGTCTTTTATCTCCCTGTGGTAAAGCCTGTCACACTGCATCATGGACATGCCCGTTGTCCCCCTGAGAAGAGAAAAGGGACAATGAGGGCCCCCAGCATTTGCAGCTCTAGTGCAGAGCCCCATGCCTGGCTTGCAGGAAATGCCAGATCATGAAGACATACGGAGATCATCCTCTGGCTAAAACCAGCTCTTCTTTGCCTACCGCAGGATCTGGTCAATAAAGAGCAGCCAGTTATTATTGCTGTTTTTCTAGGGATTTTTACCCCATATATCTCCCAGGTCTTTACTCTTTTTATAGCACTTTAATTCAGGCTTCAACCACTTCCTAGTCAGATCAGGGGAAATCATTTTCCTTCCCATACCCTCGATGTATTTCACATCTAGTAATTCTTTTTTTAAAGATCTTATTTACCCATTTGACAGACAGATCACAAGTAGGTAGAGAGGGAGGCAGAGAGAGAGGGGGAAAGCAGGCTCCCCGCTGAGCAGAGAGCCCGATGTGGGGCTCCATCCCAGGACCCTGAAATCATGACCTGATCCGAAGGCAGAGGCCGAAACCACTGAGCCACCCAGGAGCCCCCATATCTGGTAGTTTATAACCAACGTGGATTTGCTGCATCAAATAGTTCCTTCTTCTTCAAATATAAATATATAAAGAAAGTGATCAAGTCACTCGCATGTCTGAGGAGAATGTCATACCTTTAGTAGCAAACTTGAAATCTTGGCCATTGGTTTTGATTTTTGTTTTGGTTAGATTTGGTTCGGTTTTTGTCCTTTTAAAAATCCCTCCAGCCCTTGGCTCTGTCTGACCCGATTGCTTTCAGCTGTTTCTGCAACAAAATTGTCCCGGCAGCGAAAACTCTCATTGTTTACAGTGGCGCCCCCTTCTGAACACTTTGTTAATAAAAAGCTTTTTTGTTTGTTTGTTTTGTTTTGTTTTTTTCTCTATGGTAATTGTGGAACAACCATGAGGTATTTCAAAGAGGTGAACCACAGATAAATTTCTCTAAGGGTGGGGTGAGGGTTACTCAAAAAGGAACTTGACAAGGCTTTTAAAGATATCGACAATCATTATAACATAACGTGACTGATTGTTACCGTGCTCTTAACTGGGCAAACACTTGTTGGCTTCCAAGAAAGACTAACATAGTTGAGATGGTTCTAGCGGCCTTCTGGCACAGGGTCTCATGAGGCAGGGATTCTAGCCACTGGCTGTGCAAGGCATGAGGCCTGTTAGTGATTCTATTTTTTCCTCTGCAGAATAGGTCTTTCTACATTCCAGGTCCTTTCTACCCCAAGAAATAATGTGGCGATTCTCTCAGTGAGTTGTACTATTGGTTTAAACAGCCAACTGTCTCTTTAAAAGGACTTTTGTTTAAATTCCTTTAAAAAAAAGTCCTTTCAAAAAAATGTTTTTTCTTTATTTTTTATTTTTTATCCCATATGTTTACTCTGATCGTGGAACTTTGTCATTTTGACCTTCTCTGCTGATTAAAATATTCTTCATCATCAGCACCTACTGCTCTCCTCTCCTGGTGGTCTCTCCGGAAGGGGTCTTCTCTAGCTCTTCTAGCAGGAGATGGGCACTTCCCCTCTACCCCTGTTGCCAGACCAGCCTTACCTGTCCTGCAGGGTCAGGTCGGCCTGGCCCTTTATCTGTTGTTCTCCTCTGAGTGGTTAGATTTTCATAGATCCCGTGCTTTGCTTTTGTCAGGATTTACCTGGATTATCAAAACCCTTTTCTTGTGCCAGTGAAGCCTAAGAAACAGTCCTAATGAGAGAACCAGGAACTCAAACAGATCATATTTATCCTGAATGTTCTGTCCAAAATGAAAAATTCATTTCAGAGGAGGCTCAAGATCTCTGAGAAGGGAAGTTTCACCAACTCTGTCATGTAGGGGCATCAATTCCGATTCTGTGTCAATTGTCCTACTTTCCCAGCTAGTAATTCTCTACATCAGAAAGCCCACTCTCAACTGTTTCCTCTTTCAAAGGCAGTTGCTCTTAGAGTCTGCACATGACACTTGGGGCCTGCTGGTCGTTGGCTACTGCCCTCTGTACCTTGGGTCTAACAGCTGCGGGGCATCAAGATGAGCACGTCTCTTGTTCTAGGACTTAATATAGTTTGGGGCACATGGTAAGCAATAATCACTTCGTTAGTTGATCCAAGTGTTGGATCTTTCTTAATTATTCTACTACCACAATTTACTTGTTCTAAGATTTGTCCCCCCCCCCATTTTAATATCTCTTAAGGTGGCACTCACCTTGCACTTGATGACATATCCTACTTTAACTGACAGCATTTCTCTTTCTTAGTCGAACATAAACTATAGTGCATCTTACACTTGATGAAAGCTAGGATGCAATTAAATACTCTATTATGGTTACGATTCTGATATTTGAAATCCTCCAGTAGGTCCCTGTGCCCCCACAGTGTAGTACCTCACCTCCTGGCCATAGTATACAAACCATCTCACCCCCAGTGTTAACCCCGGGGCTCAGCCTCCATCCCCAGGTGATGCTGCCAGATCAGCTGTCGGTTGTCATGAACTTGCTGTAGTTTCCCGAATGCACTGTGCTGCCTCCTGGCACTTTGAAACTTGACACACTCATCCTCATTCTTCGCTTTGCCCTTGTCTATCACCTCCCCTGAAAATCTGTTTCTAAGTGTCTTTTCCCAGCTCCCACCTACCCTTGGCAGTCTTTTATCTCCCTGTGGTAAAGCCTGTCACACTGCATCATGGACATGCCCGTTGTCCCCCTGAGAAGAGAAAAGGGACAATGAGGGCCCCCAGCATTTGCAGCTCTAGTGCAGAGCCCCATGCCTGGCTTGCAGGAAATGCCAGATCATGAAGACATACGGAGATCATCCTCTGGCTAAAACCAGCTCTTCTTTGCCTACCGCAGGATCTGGTCAATAAAGAGCAGCCAGTTATTATTGCTGTTTTTCTAGGGATTTTTACCCCATATATCTCCCAGGTCTTTACTCTTTTTATAGCACTTTAATTCAGGCTTCAACCACTTCCTAGTCAGATCAGGGGAAATCATTTTCCTTCCCATACCCTCGATGTATTTCACATCTAGTAATTCTTTTTTTAAAGATCTTATTTACCCATTTGACAGACAGATCACAAGTAGGTAGAGAGGGAGGCAGAGAGAGAGGGGGAAAGCAGGCTCCCCGCTGAGCAGAGAGCCCGATGTGGGGCTCCATCCCAGGACCCTGAAATCATGACCTGATCCGAAGGCAGAGGCCGAAACCACTGAGCCACCCAGGAGCCCCCATATCTGGTAGTTTATAACCAACGTGGATTTGCTGCATCAAATAGTTCCTTCTTCTTCAAATATAAATATATAAAGAAAGTGATCAAGTCACTCGCATGTCTGAGGAGAATGTCATACCTTTAGTAGCAAACTTGAAATCTTGGCCATTGGTTTTGATTTTTGTTTTGGTTAGATTTGGTTCGGTTTTTGTCCTTTTAAAAATCCCTCCAGCCCTTGGCTCTGTCTGACCCGATTGCTTTCAGCTGTTTCTGCAACAAAATTGTCCCGGCAGCGAAAACTCTCATTGTTTACAGTGGCGCCCCCTTCTGAACACTTTGTTAATAAAAAGCTTTTTTGTTTGTTTGTTTTGTTTTGTTTTTTTCTCTATGGTAATTGTGGAACAACCATGAGGTATTTCAAAGAGGTGAACCACAGATAAATTTCTCTAAGGGTGGGGTGAGGGTTACTCAAAAAGGAACTTGACAAGGCTTTTAAAGATATCGACAATCATTATAACATAACGTGACTGATTGTTACCGTGCTCTTAACTGGGCAAACACTTGTTGGCTTCCAAGAAAGACTAACATAGTTGAGATGGTTCTAGCGGCCTTCTGGCACAGGGTCTCATGAGGCAGGGATTCTAGCCACTGGCTGTGCAAGGCATGAGGCCTGTTAGTGATTCTATTTTTTCCTCTGCAGAATAGGTCTTTCTACATTCCAGGTCCTTTCTACCCCAAGAAATAATGTGGCGATTCTCTCAGTGAGTTGTACTATTGGTTTAAACAGCCAACTGTCTCTTTAAAAGGACTTTTGTTTAAATTCCTTTAAAAAAAAGTCCTTTCAAAAAAATGTTTTTTCTTTATTTTTTATTTTTTATCCCATATGTTTACTCTGATCGTGGAACTTTGTCATTTTGACCTTCTCTGCTGATTAAAATATTCTTCATCATCAGCACCTACTGCTCTCCTCTCCTGGTGGTCTCTCCGGAAGGGGTCTTCTCTAGCTCTTCTAGCAGGAGATGGGCACTTCCCCTCTACCCCTGTTGCCAGACCAGCCTTACCTGTCCTGCAGGGTCAGGTCGGCCTGGCCCTTTATCTGTTGTTCTCCTCTGAGTGGTTAGATTTTCATAGATCCCGTGCTTTGCTTTTGTCAGGATTTACCTGGATTATCAAAACCCTTTTCTTGTGCCAGTGAAGCCTAAGAAACAGTCCTAATGAGAGAACCAGGAACTCAAACAGATCATATTTATCCTGAATGTTCTGTCCAAAATGAAAAATTCATTTCAGAGGAGGCTCAAGATCTCTGAGAAGGGAAGTTTCACCAACTCTGTCATGTAGGGGCATCAATTCCGATTCTGTGTCAATTGTCCTACTTTCCCAGCTAGTAATTCTCTACATCAGAAAGCCCACTCTCAACTGTTTCCTCTTTCAAAGGCAGTTGCTCTTAGAGTCTGCACATGACACTTGGGGCCTGCTGGTCGTTGGCTACTGCCCTCTGTACCTTGGGTCTAACAGCTGCGGGGCATCAAGATGAGCACGTCTCTTGTTCTAGGACTTAATATAGTTTGGGGCACATGGTAAGCAATAATCACTTCGTTAGTTGATCCAAGTGTTGGATCTTTCTTAATTATTCTACTACCACAATTTACTTGTTCTAAGATTTGTCCCCCCCCCCCATTTTAATATCTCTTAAGGTGGCACTCACCTTGCACTTGATGACATATCCTACTTTAACTGACAGCATTTCTCTTTCTTAGTCGAACATAAACTATAGTGCATCTTACACTTGATGAAAGCTAGGATGCAATTAAATACTCTATTATGGTTACGATTCTGATATTTGAAATCCTCCAGTAGCTCCCTGTGCCCCCACAGTGTAGTACCTCACCTCCTGGCCATAGTATACAAACCATCTCACCCCCAGTGTTAACCCCGGGGCTCAGCCTCCATCCCCAGGTGATGCTGCCAGATCAGCTGTCGGTTGTCATGAACTTGCTGTAGTTTCCCGAATGCACTGTGCTGCCTCCTGGCACTTTGAAACTTGACACACTCATCCTCATTCTTCGCTTTGCCCTTGTCTATCACCTCCCCTGAAAATCTGTTCCTAAGTGGCTTTTCCCAGCTCCCACCTACCCTTGGAAGTCTATTATCTCCCTGTGGTAAAGCCTGTCACACTGCATCATGGACATGCCCGTTGTCCCCCTGAGAAGAGAAAAGGGACAATGAGGGCCCCCAGCATTTGCAGCTCTAGTGCAGAGCCCCATGCCTGGCTTGCAGGAAATGCCAGATCATGAAGACAAACGGAGATCATCCTCTGGCTAAAACCAGCTCTTCTTTGCCTACCGCAGGATCTGGTCAATAAAGAGCAGCCAGTTATTATTGCTGTTTTTCTAGGGATTTTTACCCCATATATCTCCCAGGTCTTTACTCTTTTTATAGCACTTTAATTCAGGCTTCAACCACTTCCTAGTCAGATCAGGGGAAATCATTTTCCTTCCCATACCCTCGATGTATTTCACATCTAGTAATTCTTTTTTTAAAGATCTTATTTACCCATTTGACAGACAGATCACAAGTAGGTAGAGAGGGAGGCAGAGAGAGAGGGGGAAAGCAGGCTCCCCGCTGAGCAGAGAGCCCGATGTGGGGCTCCATCCCAGGACCCTGAAATCATGACCTGATCCGAAGGCAGAGGCCGAAACCACTGAGCCACCCAGGGGCCCCCATATCTGGTAGTTTATAACCAACGTGGATTTGCTGCATCAAATAGTTCCTTCTTCTTCAAATATAAATATATAAAGAAAGTGATCAAGTCACTCGCATGTCTGAGGAGAATGTCATACCTTTAGTAGCAAACTTGAAATCTTGGCCATTGGTTTTGATTTTTGTTTTGGTTAGATTTGGTTCGGTTTTTGTCCTTTTAAAAATCCCTCCAGCCCTTGGCTCTGTCTGACCCGATTGCTTTCAGCTGTTTCTGCAACAAAATTGTCCCGGCAGCGAAAACTCTCATTGTTTACAGTGGCGCCCCCTTCTGAACACTTTGTTAATAAAAAGCTTTTTTGTTTGTTTGTTTTGTTTTGTTTTTTTCTCTATGGTAATTGTGGAACAACCATGAGGTATTTCAAAGAGGTGAACCACAGATAAATTTCTCTAAGGGTGGGGTGAGGGTTACTCAAAAAGGAACTTGACAAGGCTTTTAAAGATATCGACAATCATTATAACATAACGTGACTGATTGTTACCGTGCTCTTAACTGGGCAAACACTTGTTGGCTTCCAAGAAAGACTAACATAGTTGAGATGGTTCTAGCGGCCTTCTGGCACAGGGTCTCATGAGGCAGGGATTCTAGCCACTGGCTGTGCAAGGCATGAGGCCTGTTAGTGATTCTATTTTTTCCTCTGCAGAATAGGTCTTTCTACATTCCAGGTCCTTTCTACCCCAAGAAATAATGTGGCGATTCTCTCAGTGAGTTGTACTATTGGTTTAAACAGCCAACTGTCTCTTTAAAAGGACTTTTGTTTAAATTCCTTTAAAAAAAAGTCCTTTCAAAAAAATCTTTTTTCTTTATTTTTTATTTTTTATCCCATATGTTTACTCTGATCGTGGAACTTTGTCATTTTGACCTTCTCTGCTGATTAAAATATTCTTCATCATCAGCACCTACTGCTCTCCTCTCCTGGTGGTCTCTCCGGAAGGGGTCTTCTCTAGCTCTTCTAGCAGGAGATGGGCACTTCCCCTCTACCCCTGTTGCCAGACCAGCCTTACCTGTCCTGCAGGGTCAGGTCGGCCTGGCCCTTTATCTGTTGTTCTCCTCTGAGTGGTTAGATTTTCATAGATCCCGTGCTTTGCTTTTGTCAGGATTTACCTGGATTATCAAAACCCTTTTCTTGTGCCAGTGAAGCCTAAGAAACAGTCCTAATGAGAGAACCAGGAACTCAAACAGATCATATTTATCCTGAATGTTCTGTCCAAAATGAAAAATTCATTTCAGAGGAGGCTCAAGATCTCTGAGAAGGGAAGTTTCACCAACTCTGTCATGTAGGGGCATCAATTCCGATTCTGTGTCAATTGTCCTACTTTCCCAGCTAGTAATTCTCTACATCAGAAAGCCCACTCTCAACTGTTTCCTCTTTCAAAGGCAGTTGCTCTTAGAGTCTGCACATGACACTTGGGGCCTGCTGGTCGTTGGCTACTGCCCTCTGTACCTTGGGTCTAACAGCTGCGGGGCATCAAGATGAGCACGTCTCTTGTTCTAGGACTTAATATAGTTTGGGGCACATGGTAAGCAATAATCACTTCGTTAGTTGATCCAAGTGTTGGATCTTTCTTAATTATTCTACTACCACAATTTACTTGTTCTAAGATTTGTCCCCCCCCCCCCATTTTAATATCTCTTAAGGTGGCACTCACCTTGCACTTGATGACATATCCTACTTTAACTGACAGCATTTCTCTTTCTTAGTCGAACATAAACTATAGTGCATCTTACACTTGATGAAAGCTAGGATGCAATTAAATACTCTATTATGGTTACGATTCTGATATTTGAAATCCTCCAGTAGCTCCCTGTGCCCCCACAGTGTAGTACCTCACCTCCTGGCCATAGTATACAAACCATCTCACCCCCAGTGTTAACCCCGGGGCTCAGCCTCCATCCCCAGGTGATGCTGCCAGATCAGCTGTCGGTTGTCATGAACTTGCTGTAGTTTCCCGAATGCACTGTGCTGCCTCCTGGCACTTTGAAACTTGACACACTCATCCTCATTCTTCGCTTTGCCCTTGTCTATCACCTTCTCTGAAAATCTGTTTCTAAGTGTCTTTTCCCAGCTCCCACCTACCCTTGGAAGTCTATTATCTCCCTGTGGTAAAGCCTGTCACACTGCATCATGGACATGCCCGTTGTCCCCCTGAGAAGAGAAAAGGGACAATGAGGGCCCCCAGCATTTGCAGCTCTAGTGCAGAGCCCCATGCCTGGCTTGCAGGAAATGCCAGATCATGAAGACAAACGGAGATCATCCTCTGGCTAAAACCAGCTCTTCTTTGCCTACCGCAGGATCTGGTCAATAAAGAGCAGCCAGTTATTATTGCTGTTTTTCTAGGGATTTTTACCCCATATATCTCCCAGGTCTTTACTCTTTTTATAGCACTTTAATTCAGGCTTCAACCACTTCCTAGTCAGATCAGGGGAAATCATTTTCCTTCCCATACCCTCGATGTATTTCACATCTAGTAATTCTTTTTTTAAAGATCTTATTTACCCATTTGACAGACAGATCACAAGTAGGTAGAGAGGGAGGCAGAGAGAGAGGGGGAAAGCAGGCTCCCCGCTGAGCAGAGAGCCCGAAGTGGGGCTCCATCCCAGGACCCTGAAATCATGACCTGAGCCGAAGGCAGAGGCCGAAACCACTGAGCCACCCAGGGGCCCCCATATCTGGTAGTTTTTAACCAACGTGGATTTGCTGCATCAAATAGTTCCTTCTTCTTCAAATATAAATATATAAAGAAAGTGATCAAGTCACTCGCATGTCTGAGGAGAATGTCATACCTTTAGTAGCAAACTTGAAATCTTGGCCATTGGTTTTGATTTTTGTTTTGGTTAGATTTGGTTCGGTTTTTGTCCTTTTAAAAATCCCTCCAGCCCTTGGCTCTGTCTGACCCGATTGCTTTCAGCTGTTTCTGCAACAAAATTGTCCCGGCAGCGAAAACTCTCATTGTTTACAGTGGCGCCCCCTTCTGAACACTTTGTTAATAAAAAGCTTTTTTGTTTGTTTGTTTTGTTTTGTTTTTTTCTCTATGGTAATTGTGGAACAACCATGAGGTATTTCAAAGAGGTGAACCACAGATAAATTTCTCTAAGGGTGGGGTGAGGGTTACTCAAAAAGGAACTTGACAAGGCTTTTAAAGATATCGACAATCATTATAACATAACGTGACTGATTGTTACCGTGCTCTTAACTGGGCAAACACTTGTTGGCTTCCAAGAAAGACTAACATAGTTGAGATGGTTCTAGCGGCCTTCTGGCACAGGGTCTCATGAGGCAGGGATTCTAGCCACTGGCTGTGCAAGGCATGAGGCCTGTTAGTGATTCTATTTTTTCCTCTGCAGAATAGGTCTTTCTACATTCCAGGTCCTTTCTACCCCAAGAAATAATGTGGCGATTCTCTCAGTGAGTTGTACTATTGGTTTAAACAGCCAACTGTCTCTTTAAAAGGACTTTTGTTTAAATTCCTTTAAAAAAAAGTCCTTTCAAAAAAATGTTTTTTCTTTATTTTTTATTTTTTATCCCATATGTTTACTCTGATCGTGGAACTTTGTCATTTTGACCTTCTCTGCTGATTAAAATATTCTTCATCATCAGCACCTACTGCTCTCCTCTCCTGGTGGTCTCTCCGGAAGGGGTCTTCTCTAGCTCTTCTAGCAGGAGATGGGCACTTCCCCTCTACCCCTGTTGCCAGACCAGCCTTACCTGTCCTGCAGGGTCAGGTCGGCCTGGCCCTTTATCTGTTGTTCTCCTCTGAGTGGTTAGATTTTCATAGATCCCGTGCTTTGCTTTTGTCAGGATTTACCTGGATTATCAAAACCCTTTTCTTGTGCCAGTGAAGCCTAAGAAACAGTCCTAATGAGAGAACCAGGAACTCAAACAGATCATATTTATCCTGAATGTTCTGTCCAAAATGAAAAATTCATTTCAGAGGAGGCTCAAGATCTCTGAGAAGGGAAGTTTCACCAACTCTGTCATGTAGGGGCATCAATTCCGATTCTGTGTCAATTGTCCTACTTTCCCAGCTAGTAATTCTCTACATCAGAAAGCCCACTCTCAACTGTTTCCTCTTTCAAAGGCAGTTGCTCTTAGAGTCTGCACATGACACTTGGGGCCTGCTGGTCGTTGGCTACTGCCCTCTGTACCTTGGGTCTAACAGCTGCGGGGCATCAAGATGAGCACGTCTCTTGTTCTAGGACTTAATATAGTTTGGGGCACATGGTAAGCAATAATCACTTCGTTAGTTGATCCAAGTGTTGGATCTTTCTTAATTATTCTACTACCACAATTTACTTGTTCTAAGATTTGTCCCCCCCCCCCATTTTAATATCTCTTAAGGTGGCACTCACCTTGCACTTGATGACATATCCTACTTTAACTGACAGCATTTCTCTTTCTTAGTCGAACATAAACTATAGTGCATCTTACACTTGATGAAAGCTAGGATGCAATTAAATACTCTATTATGGTTACGATTCTGATATTTGAAATCCTCCAGTAGCTCCCTGTGCCCCCACAGTGTAGTACCTCACCTCCTGGCCATAGTATACAAACCATCTCACCCCCAGTGTTAACCCCGGGGCTCAGCCTCCATCCCCAGGTGATGCTGCCAGATCAGCTGTCGGTTGTCATGAACTTGCTGTAGTTTCCCGAATGCACTGTGCTGCCTCCTGGCACTTTGAAACTTGACACACTCATCCTCATTCTTCGCTTTGCCCTTGTCTATCACCTCCCCTGAAAATCTGTTCCTAAGTGGCTTTTCCCAGCTCCCACCTACCCTTGGAAGTCTATTATCTCCCTGTGGTAAAGCCTGTCACACTGCATCATGGACATGCCCGTTGTCCCCCTGAGAAGAGAAAAGGGACAATGAGGGCCCCCAGCATTTGCAGCTCTAGTGCAGAGCCCCATGCCTGGCTTGCAGGAAATGCCAGATCATGAAGACAAACGGAGATCATCCTCTGGCTAAAACCAGCTCTTCTTTGCCTACCGCAGGATCTGGTCAATAAAGAGCAGCCAGTTATTATTGCTGTTTTTCTAGGGATTTTTACCCCATATATCTCCCAGGTCTTTACTCTTTTTATAGCACTTTAATTCAGGCTTCAACCACTTCCTAGTCAGATCAGGGGAAATCATTTTCCTTCCCATACCCTCGATGTATTTCACATCTAGTAATTCTTTTTTTAAAGATCTTATTTACCCATTTGACAGACAGATCACAAGTAGGTAGAGAGGGAGGCAGAGAGAGAGGGGGAAAGCAGGCTCCCCGCTGAGCAGAGAGCCCGATGTGGGGCTCCATCCCAGGACCCTGAAATCATGACCTGATCCGAAGGCAGAGGCCGAAACCACTGAGCCACCCAGGAGCCCCCATATCTGGTAGTTTATAACCAACGTGGATTTGCTGCATCAAATAGTTCCTTCTTCTTCAAATATAAATATATAAAGAAAGTGATCAAGTCACTCGCATGTCTGAGGAGAATGTCATACCTTTAGTAGCAAACTTGAAATCTTGGCCATTGGTTTTGATTTTTGTTTTGGTTAGATTTGGTTCGGTTTTTGTCCTTTTAAAAATCCCTCCAGCCCTTGGCTCTGTCTGACCCGATTGCTTTCAGCTGTTTCTGCAACAAAATTGTCCCGGCAGCGAAAACTCTCATTGTTTACAGTGGCGCCCCCTTCTGAACACTTTGTTAATAAAAAGCTTTTTTGTTTGTTTGTTTTGTTTTGTTTTTTTCTCTATGGTAATTGTGGAACAACCATGAGGTATTTCAAAGAGGTGAACCACAGATAAATTTCTCTAAGGGTGGGGTGAGGGTTACTCAAAAAGGAACTTGACAAGGCTTTTAAAGATATCGACAATCATTATAACATAACGTGACTGATTGTTACCGTGCTCTTAACTGGGCAAACACTTGTTGGCTTCCAAGAAAGACTAACATAGTTGAGATGGTTCTAGCGGCCTTCTGGCACAGGGTCTCATGAGGCAGGGATTCTAGCCACTGGCTGTGCAAGGCATGAGGCCTGTTAGTGATTCTATTTTTTCCTCTGCAGAATAGGTCTTTCTACATTCCAGGTCCTTTCTACCCCAAGAAATAATGTGGCGATTCTCTCAGTGAGTTGTACTATTGGTTTAAACAGCCAACTGTCTCTTTAAAAGGACTTTTGTTTAAATTCCTTTAAAAAAAAGTCCTTTCAAAAAAATCTTTTTTCTTTATTTTTTATTTTTTATCCCATATGTTTACTCTGATCGTGGAACTTTGTCATTTTGACCTTCTCTGCTGATTAAAATATTCTTCATCATCAGCACCTACTGCTCTCCTCTCCTGGTGGTCTCTCCGGAAGGGGTCTTCTCTAGCTCTTCTAGCAGGAGATGGGCACTTCCCCTCTACCCCTGTTGCCAGACCAGCCTTACCTGTCCTGCAGGGTCAGGTCGGCCTGGCCCTTTATCTGTTGTTCTCCTCTGAGTGGTTAGATTTTCATAGATCCCGTGCTTTGCTTTTGTCAGGATTTACCTGGATTATCAAAACCCTTTTCTTGTGCCAGTGAAGCCTAAGAAACAGTCCTAATGAGAGAACCAGGAACTCAAACAGATCATATTTATCCTGAATGTTCTGTCCAAAATGAAAAATTCATTTCAGAGGAGGCTCAAGATCTCTGAGAAGGGAAGTTTCACCAACTCTGTCATGTAGGGGCATCAATTCCGATTCTGTGTCAATTGTCCTACTTTCCCAGCTAGTAATTCTCTACATCAGAAAGCCCACTCTCAACTGTTTCCTCTTTCAAAGGCAGTTGCTCTTAGAGTCTGCACATGACACTTGGGGCCTGCTGGTCGTTGGCTACTGCCCTCTGTACCTTGGGTCTAACAGCTGCGGGGCATCAAGATGAGCACGTCTCTTGTTCTAGGACTTAATATAGTTTGGGGCACATGGTAAGCAATAATCACTTCGTTAGTTGATCCAAGTGTTGGATCTTTCTTAATTATTCTACTACCACAATTTACTTGTTCTAAGATTTGTCCCCCCCCCCCATTTTAATATCTCTTAAGGTGGCACTCACCTTGCACTTGATGACATATCCTACTTTAACTGACAGCATTTCTCTTTCTTAGTCGAACATAAACTATAGTGCATCTTACACTTGATGAAAGCTAGGATGCAATTAAATACTCTATTATGGTTACGATTCTGATATTTGAAATCCTCCAGTAGGTCCCTGTGCCCCCACAGTGTAGTACCTCACCTCCTGGCCATAGTATACAAACCATCTCACCCCCAGTGTTAACCCCGGGGCTCAGCCTCCATCCCCAGGTGATGCTGCCAGATCAGCTGTCGGTTGTCATGAACTTGCTGTAGTTTCCCGAATGCACTGTGCTGCCTCCTGGCACTTTGAAACTTGACACACTCATCCTCATTCTTCGCTTTGCCCTTGTCTATCACCTCCCCTGAAAATCTGTTCCTAAGTGGCTTTTCCCAGCTCCCACCTACCCTTGGAAGTCTATTATCTCCCTGTGGTAAAGCCTGTCACACTGCATCATGGACATGCCCGTTGTCCCCCTGAGAAGAGAAAAGGGACAATGAGGGCCCCCAGCATTTGCAGCTCTAGTGCAGAGCCCCATGCCTGGCTTGCAGGAAATGCCAGATCATGAAGACAAACGGAGATCATCCTCTGGCTAAAACCAGCTCTTCTTTGCCTACCGCAGGATCTGGTCAATAAAGAGCAGCCAGTTATTATTGCTGTTTTTCTAGGGATTTTTACCCCATATATCTCCCAGGTCTTTACTCTTTTTATAGCACTTTAATTCAGGCTTCAACCACTTCCTAGTCAGATCAGGGGAAATCATTTTCCTTCCCATACCCTCGATGTATTTCACATCTAGTAATTCTTTTTTTAAAGATCTTATTTACCCATTTGACAGACAGATCACAAGTAGGTAGAGAGGGAGGCAGAGAGAGAGGGGGAAAGCAGGCTCCCCGCTGAGCAGAGAGCCCGAAGTGGGGCTCCATCCCAGGACCCTGAAATCATGACCTGAGCCGAAGGCAGAGGCCGAAACCACTGAGCCACCCAGGGGCCCCCATATCTGGTAGTTTTTAACCAACGTGGATTTGCTGCATCAAATAGTTCCTTCTTCTTCAAATATAAATATATAAAGAAAGTGATCAAGTCACTCGCATGTCTGAGGAGAATGTCATACCTTTAGTAGCAAACTTGAAATCTTGGCCATTGGTTTTGATTTTTGTTTTGGTTAGATTTGGTTCGGTTTTTGTCCTTTTAAAAATCCCTCCAGCCCTTGGCTCTGTCTGACCCGATTGCTTTCAGCTGTTTCTGCAACAAAATTGTCCCGGCAGCGAAAACTCTCATTGTTTACAGTGGCGCCCCCTTCTGAACACTTTGTTAATAAAAAGCTTTTTTGTTTGTTTGTTTTGTTTTGTTTTTTTCTCTATGGTAATTGTGGAACAACCATGAGGTATTTCAAAGAGGTGAACCACAGATAAATTTCTCTAAGGGTGGGGTGAGGGTTACTCAAAAAGGAACTTGACAAGGCTTTTAAAGATATCGACAATCATTATAACATAACGTGACTGATTGTTACCGTGCTCTTAACTGGGCAAACACTTGTTGGCTTCCAAGAAAGACTAACATAGTTGAGATGGTTCTAGCGGCCTTCTGGCACAGGGTCTCATGAGGCAGGGATTCTAGCCACTGGCTGTGCAAGGCATGAGGCCTGTTAGTGATTCTATTTTTTCCTCTGCAGAATAGGTCTTTCTACATTCCAGGTCCTTTCTACCCCAAGAAATAATGTGGCGATTCTCTCAGTGAGTTGTACTATTGGTTTAAACAGCCAACTGTCTCTTTAAAAGGACTTTTGTTTAAATTCCTTTAAAAAAAAGTCCTTTCAAAAAAATGTTTTTTCTTTATTTTTTATTTTTTATCCCATATGTTTACTCTGATCGTGGAACTTTGTCATTTTGACCTTCTCTGCTGATTAAAATATTCTTCATCATCAGCACCTACTGCTCTCCTCTCCTGGTGGTCTCTCCGGAAGGGGTCTTCTCTAGCTCTTCTAGCAGGAGATGGGCACTTCCCCTCTACCCCTGTTGCCAGACCAGCCTTACCTGTCCTGCAGGGTCAGGTCGGCCTGGCCCTTTATCTGTTGTTCTCCTCTGAGTGGTTAGATTTTCATAGATCCCGTGCTTTGCTTTTGTCAGGATTTACCTGGATTATCAAAACCCTTTTCTTGTGCCAGTGAAGCCTAAGAAACAGTCCTAATGAGAGAACCAGGAACTCAAACAGATCATATTTATCCTGAATGTTCTGTCCAAAATGAAAAATTCATTTCAGAGGAGGCTCAAGATCTCTGAGAAGGGAAGTTTCACCAACTCTGTCATGTAGGGGCATCAATTCCGATTCTGTGTCAATTGTCCTACTTTCCCAGCTAGTAATTCTCTACATCAGAAAGCCCACTCTCAACTGTTTCCTCTTTCAAAGGCAGTTGCTCTTAGAGTCTGCACATGACACTTGGGGCCTGCTGGTCGTTGGCTACTGCCCTCTGTACCTTGGGTCTAACAGCTGCGGGGCATCAAGATGAGCACGTCTCTTGTTCTAGGACTTAATATAGTTTGGGGCACATGGTAAGCAATAATCACTTCGTTAGTTGATCCAAGTGTTGGATCTTTCTTAATTATTCTACTACCACAATTTACTTGTTCTAAGATTTGTCCCCCCCCCCCCATTTTAATATCTCTTAAGGTGGCACTCACCTTGCACTTGATGACATATCCTACTTTAACTGACAGCATTTCTCTTTCTTAGTCGAACATAAACTATAGTGCATCTTACACTTGATGAAAGCTAGGATGCAATTAAATACTCTATTATGGTTACGATTCTGATATTTGAAATCCTCCAGTAGCTCCCTGTGCCCCCACAGTGTAGTACCTCACCTCCTGGCCATAGTATACAAACCATCTCACCCCCAGTGTTAACCCCGGGGCTCAGCCTCCATCCCCAGGTGATGCTGCCAGATCAGCTGTCGGTTGTCATGAACTTGCTGTAGTTTCCCGAATGCACTGTGCTGCCTCCTGGCACTTTGAAACTTGACACACTCATCCTCATTCTTCGCTTTGCCCTTGTCTATCACCTCCCCTGAAAATCTGTTCCTAAGTGGCTTTTCCCAGCTCCCACCTACCCTTGGAAGTCTATTATCTCCCTGTGGTAAAGCCTGTCACACTGCATCATGGACATGCCCGTTGTCCCCCTGAGAAGAGAAAAGGGACAATGAGGGCCCCCAGCATTTGCAGCTCTAGTGCAGAGCCCCATGCCTGGCTTGCAGGAAATGCCAGATCATGAAGACAAACGGAGATCATCCTCTGGCTAAAACCAGCTCTTCTTTGCCTACCGCAGGATCTGGTCAATAAAGAGCAGCCAGTTATTATTGCTGTTTTTCTAGGGATTTTTACCCCATATATCTCCCAGGTCTTTACTCTTTTTATAGCACTTTAATTCAGGCTTCAACCACTTCCTAGTCAGATCAGGGGAAATCATTTTCCTTCCCATACCCTCGATGTATTTCACATCTAGTAATTCTTTTTTTAAAGATCTTATTTACCCATTTGACAGACAGATCACAAGTAGGTAGAGAGGGAGGCAGAGAGAGAGGGGGAAAGCAGGCTCCCCGCTGAGCAGAGAGCCCGATGTGGGGCTCCATCCCAGGACCCTGAAATCATGACCTGAGCCGAAGGCAGAGGCCGAAACCACTGAGCCACCCAGGAGCCCCCATATCTGGTAGTTTATAACCAACGTGGATTTGCTGCATCAAATAGTTCCTTCTTCTTCAAATATAAATATATAAAGAAAGTGATCAAGTCACTCGCATGTCTGAGGAGAATGTCATACCTTTAGTAGCAAACTTGAAATCTTGGCCATTGGTTTTGATTTTTGTTTTGGTTAGATTTGGTTCGGTTTTTGTCCTTTTAAAAATCCCTCCAGCCCTTGGCTCTGTCTGACCCGATTGCTTTCAGCTGTTTCTGCAACAAAATTGTCCCGGCAGCGAAAACTCTCATTGTTTACAGTGGCGCCCCCTTCTGAACACTTTGTTAATAAAAAGCTTTTTTGTTTGTTTGTTTTGTTTTGTTTTTTTCTCTATGGTAATTGTGGAACAACCATGAGGTATTTCAAAGAGGTGAACCACAGATAAATTTCTCTAAGGGTGGGGTGAGGGTTACTCAAAAAGGAACTTGACAAGGCTTTTAAAGATATCGACAATCATTATAACATAACGTGACTGATTGTTACCGTGCTCTTAACTGGGCAAACACTTGTTGGCTTCCAAGAAAGACTAACATAGTTGAGATGGTTCTAGCGGCCTTCTGGCACAGGGTCTCATGAGGCAGGGATTCTAGCCACTGGCTGTGCAAGGCATGAGGCCTGTTAGTGATTCTATTTTTTCCTCTGCAGAATAGGTCTTTCTACATTCCAGGTCCTTTCTACCCCAAGAAATAATGTGGCGATTCTCTCAGTGAGTTGTACTATTGGTTTAAACAGCCAACTGTCTCTTTAAAAGGACTTTTGTTTAAATTCCTTTAAAAAAAAGTCCTTTCAAAAAAATGTTTTTTCTTTATTTTTTATTTTTTATCCCATATGTTTACTCTGATCGTGGAACTTTGTCATTTTGACCTTCTCTGCTGATTAAAATATTCTTCATCATCAGCACCTACTGCTCTCCTCTCCTGGTGGTCTCTCCGGAAGGGGTCTTCTCTAGCTCTTCTAGCAGGAGATGGGCACTTCCCCTCTACCCCTGTTGCCAGACCAGCCTTACCTGTCCTGCAGGGTCAGGTCGGCCTGGCCCTTTATCTGTTGTTCTCCTCTGAGTGGTTAGATTTTCATAGATCCCGTGCTTTGCTTTTGTCAGGATTTACCTGGATTATCAAAACCCTTTTCTTGTGCCAGTGAAGCCTAAGAAACAGTCCTAATGAGAGAACCAGGAACTCAAACAGATCATATTTATCCTGAATGTTCTGTCCAAAATGAAAAATTCATTTCAGAGGAGGCTCAAGATCTCTGAGAAGGGAAGTTTCACCAACTCTGTCATGTAGGGGCATCAATTCCGATTCTGTGTCAATTGTCCTACTTTCCCAGCTAGTAATTCTCTACATCAGAAAGCCCACTCTCAACTGTTTCCTCTTTCAAAGGCAGTTGCTCTTAGAGTCTGCACATGACACTTGGGGCCTGCTGGTCGTTGGCTACTGCCCTCTGTACCTTGGGTCTAACAGCTGCGGGGCATCAAGATGAGCACGTCTCTTGTTCTAGGACTTAATATAGTTTGGGGCACATGGTAAGCAATAATCACTTCGTTAGTTGATCCAAGTGTTGGATCTTTCTTAATTATTCTACTACCACAATTTACTTGTTCTAAGATTTGTCCCCCCCCCCCATTTTAATATCTCTTAAGGTGGCACTCACCTTGCACTTGATGACATATCCTACTTTAACTGACAGCATTTCTCTTTCTTAGTCGAACATAAACTATAGTGCATCTTACACTTGATGAAAGCTAGGATGCAATTAAATACTCTATTATGGTTACGATTCTGATATTTGAAATCCTCCAGTAGCTCCCTGTGCCCCCACAGTGTAGTACCTCACCTCCTGGCCATAGTATACAAACCATCTCACCCCCAGTGTTAACCCCGGGGCTCAGCCTCCATCCCCAGGTGATGCTGCCAGATCAGCTGTCGGTTGTCATGAACTTGCTGTAGTTTCCCGAATGCACTGTGCTGCCTCCTGGCACTTTGAAACTTGACACACTCATCCTCATTCTTCGCTTTGCCCTTGTCTATCACTTCCCCTGAAAATCTGTTTCTAAGTGTCTTTTCCCAGCTCCCACCTACCCTTGGCAGTCTTTTATCTCCCTGTGGTAAAGCCTGTCACACTGCATCATGGACATGCCCGTTGTCCCCCTGAGAAGAGAAAAGGGACAATGAGGGCCCCCAGCATTTGCAGCTCTAGTGCAGAGCCCCATGCCTGGCTTGCAGGAAATGCCAGATCATGAAGACATACGGAGATCATCCTCTGGCTAAAACCAGCTCTTCTTTGCCTACCGCAGGATCTGGTCAATAAAGAGCAGCCAGTTATTATTGCTGTTTTTCTAGGGATTTTTACCCCATATATCTCCCAGGTCTTTACTCTTTTTATAGCACTTTAATTCAGGCTTCAACCACTTCCTAGTCAGATCAGGGGAAATCATTTTCCTTCCCATACCCTCGATGTATTTCACATCTAGTAATTCTTTTTTTAAAGATCTTATTTACCCATTTGACAGACAGATCACAAGTAGGTAGAGAGGGAGGCAGAGAGAGAGGGGGAAAGCAGGCTCCCCGCTGAGCAGAGAGCCCGATGTGGGGCTCCATCCCAGGACCCTGAAATCATGACCTGATCCGAAGGCAGAGGCCGAAACCACTGAGCCACCCAGGAGCCCCCATATCTGGTAGTTTATAACCAACGTGGATTTGCTGCATCAAATAGTTCCTTCTTCTTCAAATATAAATATATAAAGAAAGTGATCAAGTCACTCGCATGTCTGAGGAGAATGTCATACCTTTAGTAGCAAACTTGAAATCTTGGCCATTGGTTTTGATTTTTGTTTTGGTTAGATTTGGTTCGGTTTTTGTCCTTTTAAAAATCCCTCCAGCCCTTGGCTCTGTCTGACCCGATTGCTTTCAGCTGTTTCTGCAACAAAATTGTCCCGGCAGCGAAAACTCTCATTGTTTACAGTGGCGCCCCCTTCTGAACACTTTGTTAATAAAAAGCTTTTTTGTTTGTTTGTTTTGTTTTGTTTTTTTCTCTATGGTAATTGTGGAACAACCATGAGGTATTTCAAAGAGGTGAACCACAGATAAATTTCTCTAAGGGTGGGGTGAGGGTTACTCAAAAAGGAACTTGACAAGGCTTTTAAAGATATCGACAATCATTATAACATAACGTGACTGATTGTTACCGTGCTCTTAACTGGGCAAACACTTGTTGGCTTCCAAGAAAGACTAACATAGTTGAGATGGTTCTAGCGGCCTTCTGGCACAGGGTCTCATGAGGCAGGGATTCTAGCCACTGGCTGTGCAAGGCATGAGGCCTGTTAGTGATTCTATTTTTTCCTCTGCAGAATAGGTCTTTCTACATTCCAGGTCCTTTCTACCCCAAGAAATAATGTGGCGATTCTCTCAGTGAGTTGTACTATTGGTTTAAACAGCCAACTGTCTCTTTAAAAGGACTTTTGTTTAAATTCCTTTAAAAAAAAGTCCTTTCAAAAAAATCTTTTTTCTTTATTTTTTATTTTTTATCCCATATGTTTACTCTGATCGTGGAACTTTGTCATTTTGACCTTCTCTGCTGATTAAAATATTCTTCATCATCAGCACCTACTGCTCTCCTCTCCTGGTGGTCTCTCCGGAAGGGGTCTTCTCTAGCTCTTCTAGCAGGAGATGGGCACTTCCCCTCTACCCCTGTTGCCAGACCAGCCTTACCTGTCCTGCAGGGTCAGGTCGGCCTGGCCCTTTATCTGTTGTTCTCCTCTGAGTGGTTAGATTTTCATAGATCCCGTGCTTTGCTTTTGTCAGGATTTACCTGGATTATCAAAACCCTTTTCTTGTGCCAGTGAAGCCTAAGAAACAGTCCTAATGAGAGAACCAGGAACTCAAACAGATCATATTTATCCTGAATGTTCTGTCCAAAATGAAAAATTCATTTCAGAGGAGGCTCAAGATCTCTGAGAAGGGAAGTTTCACCAACTCTGTCATGTAGGGGCATCAATTCCGATTCTGTGTCAATTGTCCTACTTTCCCAGCTAGTAATTCTCTACATCAGAAAGCCCACTCTCAACTGTTTCCTCTTTCAAAGGCAGTTGCTCTTAGAGTCTGCACATGACACTTGGGGCCTGCTGGTCGTTGGCTACTGCCCTCTGTACCTTGGGTCTAACAGCTGCGGGGCATCAAGATGAGCACGTCTCTTGTTCTAGGACTTAATATAGTTTGGGGCACATGGTAAGCAATAATCACTTCGTTAGTTGATCCAAGTGTTGGATCTTTCTTAATTATTCTACTACCACAATTTACTTGTTCTAAGATTTGTCCCCCCCCCCATTTTAATATCTCTTAAGGTGGCACTCACCTTGCACTTGATGACATATCCTACTTTAACTGACAGCATTTCTCTTTCTTAGTCGAACATAAACTATAGTGCATCTTACACTTGATGAAAGCTAGGATGCAATTAAATACTCTATTATGGTTACGATTCTGATATTTGAAATCCTCCAGTAGCTCCCTGTGCCCCCACAGTGTAGTACCTCACCTCCTGGCCATAGTATACAAACCATCTCACCCCCAGTGTTAACCCCGGGGCTCAGCCTCCATCCCCAGGTGATGCTGCCAGATCAGCTGTCGGTTGTCATGAACTTGCTGTAGTTTCCCGAATGCACTGTGCTGCCTCCTGGCACTTTGAAACTTGACACACTCATCCTCATTCTTCGCTTTGCCCTTGTCTATCACCTTCTCTGAAAATCTGTTTCTAAGTGTCTTTTCCCAGCTCCCACCTACCCTTGGAAGTCTATTATCTCCCTGTGGTAAAGCCTGTCACACTGCATCATGGACATGCCCGTTGTCCCCCTGAGAAGAGAAAAGGGACAATGAGGGCCCCCAGCATTTGCAGCTCTAGTGCAGAGCCCCATGCCTGGCTTGCAGGAAATGCCAGATCATGAAGACAAACGGAGATCATCCTCTGGCTAAAACCAGCTCTTCTTTGCCTACCTCAGGATGTGGTCAATAAAGAGCAGCCAGTTATTATTGCTGTTTTTCTAGGGATTTTTACCCCATATATCTCCCAGGTCTTTACTCTTTTTATAGCACTTTAATTCAGGCTTCAACCACTTCCTAGTCAGATCAGGGGAAATCATTTTCCTTCCCATACCCTCGATGTATTTCACATCTAGTAATTCTTTTTTTAAAGATCTTATTTACCCATTTGACAGACAGATCACAAGTAGGTAGAGAGGGAGGCAGAGAGAGAGGGGGAAAGCAGGCTCCCCGCTGAGCAGAGAGCCCGATGTGGGGCTCCATCCCAGGACCCTGAAATCATGACCTGATCCGAAGGCAGAGGCCGAAACCACTGAGCCACCCAGGAGCCCCCATATCTGGTAGTTTATAACCAACGTGGATTTGCTGCATCAAATAGTTCCTTCTTCTTCAAATATAAATATATAAAGAAAGTGATCAAGTCACTCGCATGTCTGAGGAGAATGTCATACCTTTAGTAGCAAACTTGAAATCTTGGCCATTGGTTTTGATTTTTGTTTTGGTTAGATTTGGTTCGGTTTTTGTCCTTTTAAAAATCCCTCCAGCCCTTGGCTCTGTCTGACCCGATTGCTTTCAGCTGTTTCTGCAACAAAATTGTCCCGGCAGCGAAAACTCTCATTGTTTACAGTGGCGCCCCCTTCTGAACACTTTGTTAATAAAAAGCTTTTTTGTTTGTTTGTTTTGTTTTGTTTTTTTCTCTATGGTAATTGTGGAACAACCATGAGGTATTTCAAAGAGGTGAACCACAGATAAATTTCTCTAAGGGTGGGGTGAGGGTTACTCAAAAAGGAACTTGACAAGGCTTTTAAAGATATCGACAATCATTATAACATAACGTGACTGATTGTTACCGTGCTCTTAACTGGGCAAACACTTGTTGGCTTCCAAGAAAGACTAACATAGTTGAGATGGTTCTAGCGGCCTTCTGGCACAGGGTCTCATGAGGCAGGCATTCTAGCCACTGGCTGTGCAAGGCATGAGGCCTGTTAGTGATTCTATTTTTTCCTCTGCAGAATAGGTCTTTCTACATTCCAGGTCCTTTCTACCCCAAGAAATAATGTGGCGATTCTCTCAGTGAGTTGTACTATTGGTTTAAACAGCCAACTGTCTCTTTAAAAGGACTTTTGTTTAAATTCCTTTAAAAAAAAGTCCTTTCAAAAAAATGTTTTTTCTTTATTTTTTATTTTTTATCCCATATGTTTACTCTGATCGTGGAACTTTGTCATTTTGACCTTCTCTGCTGATTAAAATATTCTTCATCATCAGCACCTACTGCTCTCCTCTCCTGGTGGTCTCTCCGGAAGGGGTCTTCTCTAGCTCTTCTAGCAGGAGATGGGCACTTCCCCTCTACCCCTGTTGCCAGACCAGCCTTACCTGTCCTGCAGGGTCAGGTCGGCCTGGCCCTTTATCTGTTGTTCTCCTCTGAGTGGTTAGATTTTCATAGATCCCGTGCTTTGCTTTTGTCAGGATTTACCTGGATTATCAAAACCCTTTTCTTGTGCCAGTGAAGCCTAAGAAACAGTCCTAATGAGAGAACCAGGAACTCAAACAGATCATATTTATCCTGAATGTTCTGTCCAAAATGAAAAATTCATTTCAGAGGAGGCTCAAGATCTCTGAGAAGGGAAGTTTCACCAACTCTGTCATGTAGGGGCATCAATTCCGATTCTGTGTCAATTGTCCTACTTTCCCAGCTAGTAATTCTCTACATCAGAAAGCCCACTCTCAACTGTTTCCTCTTTCAAAGGCAGTTGCTCTTAGAGTCTGCACATGACACTTGGGGCCTGCTGGTCGTTGGCTACTGCCCTCTGTACCTTGGGTCTAACAGCTGCGGGGCATCAAGATGAGCACGTCTCTTGTTCTAGGACTTAATATAGTTTGGGGCACATGGTAAGCAATAATCACTTCGTTAGTTGATCCAAGTGTTGGATCTTTCTTAATTATTCTACTACCACAATTTACTTGTTCTAAGATTTGTCCCCCCCCCCATTTTAATATCTCTTAAGGTGGCACTCACCTTGCACTTGATGACATATCCTACTTTAACTGACAGCATTTCTCTTTCTTAGTCGAACATAAACTATAGTGCATCTTACACTTGATGAAAGCTAGGATGCAATTAAATACTCTATTATGGTTACGATTCTGATATTTGAAATCCTCCAGTAGGTCCCTGTGCCCCCACAGTGTAGTACCTCACCTCCTGGCCATAGTATACAAACCATCTCACCCCCAGTGTTAACCCCGGGGCTCAGCCTCCATCCCCAGGTGATGCTGCCAGATCAGCTGTCGGTTGTCATGAACTTGCTGTAGTTTCCCGAATGCACTGTGCTGCCTCCTGGCACTTTGAAACTTGACACACTCATCCTCATTCTTCGCTTTGCCCTTGTCTATCACCTCCCCTGAAAATCTGTTTCTAAGTGTCTTTTCCCAGCTCCCACCTACCCTTGGCAGTCTTTTATCTCCCTGTGGTAAAGCCTGTCACACTGCATCATGGACATGCCCGTTGTCCCCCTGAGAAGAGAAAAGGGACAATGAGGGCCCCCAGCATTTGCAGCTCTAGTGCAGAGCCCCATGCCTGGCTTGCAGGAAATGCCAGATCATGAAGACATACGGAGATCATCCTCTGGCTAAAACCAGCTCTTCTTTGCCTACCGCAGGATGTGGTCAATAAAGAGCAGCCAGTTATTATTGCTGTTTTTCTAGGGATTTTTACCCCATATATCTCCCAGGTCTTTACTCTTTTTATAGCACTTTAATTCAGGCTTCAACCACTTCCTAGTCAGATCAGGTGAAATCATTTTCCTTCCCATACCCTCGATGTATTTCACATCTAGTAATTCTTTTTTTAAAGATCTTATTTACCCATTTGACAGACAGATCACAAGTAGGTAGAGAGGGAGGCAGAGAGAGAGGGGGAAAGCAGGCTCCCCGCTGAGCAGAGAGCCCGATGTGGGGCTCCATCCCAGGACCCTGAAATCATGACCTGATCCGAAGGCAGAGGCCGAAACCACTGAGCCACCCAGGAGCCCCCATATCTGGTAGTTTATAACCAACGTGGATTTGCTGCATCAAATAGTTCCTTCTTCTTCAAATATAAATATATAAAGAAAGTGATCAAGTCACTCGCATGTCTGAGGAGAATGTCATACCTTTAGTAGCAAACTTGAAATCTTGGCCATTGGTTTTGATTTTTGTTTTGGTTAGATTTGGTTCGGTTTTTGTCCTTTTAAAAATCCCTCCAGCCCTTGGCTCTGTCTGACCCGATTGCTTTCAGCTGTTTCTGCAACAAAATTGTCCCGGCAGCGAAAACTCTCATTGTTTACAGTGGCGCCCCCTTCTGAACACTTTGTTAATAAAAAGCTTTTTTGTTTGTTTGTTTTGTTTTGTTTTTTTCTCTATGGTAATTGTGGAACAACCATGAGGTATTTCAAAGAGGTGAACCACAGATAAATTTCTCTAAGGGTGGGGTGAGGGTTACTCAAAAAGGAACTTGACAAGGCTTTTAAAGATATCGACAATCATTATAACATAACGTGACTGATTGTTACCGTGCTCTTAACTGGGCAAACACTTGTTGGCTTCCAAGAAAGACTAACATAGTTGAGATGGTTCTAGCGGCCTTCTGGCACAGGGTCTCATGAGGCAGGGATTCTAGCCACTGGCTGTGCAAGGCATGAGGCCTGTTAGTGATTCTATTTTTTCCTCTGCAGAATAGGTCTTTCTACATTCCAGGTCCTTTCTACCCCAAGAAATAATGTGGCGATTCTCTCAGTGAGTTGTACTATTGGTTTAAACAGCCAACTGTCTCTTTAAAAGGACTTTTGTTTAAATTCCTTTAAAAAAAAGTCCTTTCAAAAAAATGTTTTTTCTTTATTTTTTATTTTTTATCCCATATGTTTACTCTGATCGTGGAACTTTGTCATTTTGACCTTCTCTGCTGATTAAAATATTCTTCATCATCAGCACCTACTGCTCTCCTCTCCTGGTGGTCTCTCCGGAAGGGGTCTTCTCTAGCTCTTCTAGCAGGAGATGGGCACTTCCCCTCTACCCCTGTTGCCAGACCAGCCTTACCTGTCCTGCAGGGTCAGGTCGGCCTGGCCCTTTATCTGTTGTTCTCCTCTGAGTGGTTAGATTTTCATAGATCCCGTGCTTTGCTTTTGTCAGGATTTACCTGGATTATCAAAACCCTTTTCTTGTGCCAGTGAAGCCTAAGAAACAGTCCTAATGAGAGAACCAGGAACTCAAACAGATCATATTTATCCTGAATGTTCTGTCCAAAATGAAAAATTCATTTCAGAGGAGGCTCAAGATCTCTGAGAAGGGAAGTTTCACCAACTCTGTCATGTAGGGGCATCAATTCCGATTCTGTGTCAATTGTCCTACTTTCCCAGCTAGTAATTCTCTACATCAGAAAGCCCACTCTCAACTGTTTCCTCTTTCAAAGGCAGTTGCTCTTAGAGTCTGCACATGACACTTGGGGCCTGCTGGTCGTTGGCTACTGCCCTCTGTACCTTGGGTCTAACAGCTGCGGGGCATCAAGATGAGCACGTCTCTTGTTCTAGGACTTAATATAGTTTGGGGCACATGGTAAGCAATAATCACTTCGTTAGTTGATCCAAGTGTTGGATCTTTCTTAATTATTCTACTACCACAATTTACTTGTTCTAAGATTTGTCCCCCCCCCCATTTTAATATCTCTTAAGGTGGCACTCACCTTGCACTTGATGACATATCCTACTTTAACTGACAGCATTTCTCTTTCTTAGTCGAACATAAACTATAGTGCATCTTACACTTGATGAAAGCTAGGATGCAATTAAATACTCTATTATGGTTACGATTCTGATATTTGAAATCCTCCAGTAGCTCCCTGTGCCCCCACAGTGTAGTACCTCACCTCCTGGCCATAGTATACAAACCATCTCACCCCCAGTGTTAACCCCGGGGCTCAGCCTCCATCCCCAGGTGATGCTGCCAGATCAGCTGTCGGTTGTCATGAACTTGCTGTAGTTTCCCGAATGCACTGTGCTGCCTCCTGGCACTTTGAAACTTGACACACTCATCCTCATTCTTCGCTTTGCCCTTGTCTATCACCTTCTCTGAAAATCTGTTTCTAAGTGTCTTTTCCCAGCTCCCACCTACCCTTGGAAGTCTATTATCTCCCTGTGGTAAAGCCTGTCACACTGCATCATGGACATGCCCGTTGTCCCCCTGAGAAGAGAAAAGGGACAATGAGGGCCCCCAGCATTTGCAGCTCTAGTGCAGAGCCCCATGCCTGGCTTGCAGGAAATGCCAGATCATGAAGACAAACGGAGATCATCCTCTGGCTAAAACCAGCTCTTCTTTGCCTACCTCAGGATGTGGTCAATAAAGAGCAGCCAGTTATTATTGCTGTTTTTCTAGGGATTTTTACCCCATATATCTCCCAGGTCTTTACTCTTTTTATAGCACTTTAATTCAGGCTTCAACCACTTCCTAGTCAGATCAGGTGAAATCATTTTCCTTCCCATACCCTCGATGTATTTCACATCTAGTAATTCTTTTTTTAAAGATCTTATTTACCCATTTGACAGACAGATCACAAGTAGGTAGAGAGGGAGGCAGAGAGAGAGGGGGAAAGCAGGCTCCCCGCTGAGCAGAGAGCCCGATGTGGGGCTCCATCCCAGGACCCTGAAATCATGACCTGATCCGAAGGCAGAGGCCGAAACCACTGAGCCACCCAGGAGCCCCCATATCTGGTAGTTTATAACCAACGTGGATTTGCTGCATCAAATAGTTCCTTCTTCTTCAAATATAAATATATAAAGAAAGTGATCAAGTCACTCGCATGTCTGAGGAGAATGTCATACCTTTAGTAGCAAACTTGAAATCTTGGCCATTGGTTTTGATTTTTGTTTTGGTTAGATTTGGTTCGGTTTTTGTCCTTTTAAAAATCCCTCCAGCCCTTGGCTCTGTCTGACCCGATTGCTTTCAGCTGTTTCTGCAACAAAATTGTCCCGGCAGCGAAAACTCTCATTGTTTACAGTGGCGCCCCCTTCTGAACACTTTGTTAATAAAAAGCTTTTTTGTTTGTTTGTTTTGTTTTGTTTTTTTCTCTATGGTAATTGTGGAACAACCATGAGGTATTTCAAAGAGGTGAACCACAGATAAATTTCTCTAAGGGTGGGGTGAGGGTTACTCAAAAAGGAACTTGACAAGGCTTTTAAAGATATCGACAATCATTATAACATAACGTGACTGATTGTTACCGTGCTCTTAACTGGGCAAACACTTGTTGGCTTCCAAGAAAGACTAACATAGTTGAGATGGTTCTAGCGGCCTTCTGGCACAGGGTCTCATGAGGCAGGCATTCTAGCCACTGGCTGTGCAAGGCATGAGGCCTGTTAGTGATTCTATTTTTTCCTCTGCAGAATAGGTCTTTCTACATTCCAGGTCCTTTCTACCCCAAGAAATAATGTGGCGATTCTCTCAGTGAGTTGTACTATTGGTTTAAACAGCCAACTGTCTCTTTAAAAGGACTTTTGTTTAAATTCCTTTAAAAAAAAGTCCTTTCAAAAAAATGTTTTTTCTTTATTTTTTATTTTTTATCCCATATGTTTACTCTGATCGTGGAACTTTGTCATTTTGACCTTCTCTGCTGATTAAAATATTCTTCATCATCAGCACCTACTGCTCTCCTCTCCTGGTGGTCTCTCCGGAAGGGGTCTTCTCTAGCTCTTCTAGCAGGAGATGGGCACTTCCCCTCTACCCCTGTTGCCAGACCAGCCTTACCTGTCCTGCAGGGTCAGGTCGGCCTGGCCCTTTATCTGTTGTTCTCCTCTGAGTGGTTAGATTTTCATAGATCCCGTGCTTTGCTTTTGTCAGGATTTACCTGGATTATCAAAACCCTTTTCTTGTGCCAGTGAAGCCTAAGAAACAGTCCTAATGAGAGAACCAGGAACTCAAACAGATCATATTTATCCTGAATGTTCTGTCCAAAATGAAAAATTCATTTCAGAGGAGGCTCAAGATCTCTGAGAAGGGAAGTTTCACCAACTCTGTCATGTAGGGGCATCAATTCCGATTCTGTGTCAATTGTCCTACTTTCCCAGCTAGTAATTCTCTACATCAGAAAGCCCACTCTCAACTGTTTCCTCTTTCAAAGGCAGTTGCTCTTAGAGTCTGCACATGACACTTGGGGCCTGCTGGTCGTTGGCTACTGCCCTCTGTACCTTGGGTCTAACAGCTGCGGGGCATCAAGATGAGCACGTCTCTTGTTCTAGGACTTAATATAGTTTGGGGCACATGGTAAGCAATAATCACTTCGTTAGTTGATCCAAGTGTTGGATCTTTCTTAATTATTCTACTACCACAATTTACTTGTTCTAAGATTTGTCCCCCCCCCCATTTTAATATCTCTTAAGGTGGCACTCACCTTGCACTTGATGACATATCCTACTTTAACTGACAGCATTTCTCTTTCTTAGTCGAACATAAACTATAGTGCATCTTACACTTGATGAAAGCTAGGATGCAATTAAATACTCTATTATGGTTACGATTCTGATATTTGAAATCCTCCAGTAGGTCCCTGTGCCCCCACAGTGTAGTACCTCACCTCCTGGCCATAGTATACAAACCATCTCACCCCCAGTGTTAACCCCGGGGCTCAGCCTCCATCCCCAGGTGATGCTGCCAGATCAGCTGTCGGTTGTCATGAACTTGCTGTAGTTTCCCGAATGCACTGTGCTGCCTCCTGGCACTTTGAAACTTGACACACTCATCCTCATTCTTCGCTTTGCCCTTGTCTATCACCTCCCCTGAAAATCTGTTTCTAAGTGTCTTTTCCCAGCTCCCACCTACCCTTGGCAGTCTTTTATCTCCCTGTGGTAAAGCCTGTCACACTGCATCATGGACATGCCCGTTGTCCCCCTGAGAAGAGAAAAGGGACAATGAGGGCCCCCAGCATTTGCAGCTCTAGTGCAGAGCCCCATGCCTGGCTTGCAGGAAATGCCAGATCATGAAGACATACGGAGATCATCCTCTGGCTAAAACCAGCTCTTCTTTGCCTACCGCAGGATGTGGTCAATAAAGAGCAGCCAGTTATTATTGCTGTTTTTCTAGGGATTTTTACCCCATATATCTCCCAGGTCTTTACTCTTTTTATAGCACTTTAATTCAGGCTTCAACCACTTCCTAGTCAGATCAGGTGAAATCATTTTCCTTCCCATACCCTCGATGTATTTCACATCTAGTAATTCTTTTTTTAAAGATCTTATTTACCCATTTGACAGACAGATCACAAGTAGGTAGAGAGGGAGGCAGAGAGAGAGGGGGAAAGCAGGCTCCCCGCTGAGCAGAGAGCCCGATGTGGGGCTCCATCCCAGGACCCTGAAATCATGACCTGATCCGAAGGCAGAGGCCGAAACCACTGAGCCACCCAGGAGCCCCCATATCTGGTAGTTTATAACCAACGTGGATTTGCTGCATCAAATAGTTCCTTCTTCTTCAAATATAAATATATAAAGAAAGTGATCAAGTCACTCGCATGTCTGAGGAGAATGTCATACCTTTAGTAGCAAACTTGAAATCTTGGCCATTGGTTTTGATTTTTGTTTTGGTTAGATTTGGTTCGGTTTTTGTCCTTTTAAAAATCCCTCCAGCCCTTGGCTCTGTCTGACCCGATTGCTTTCAGCTGTTTCTGCAACAAAATTGTCCCGGCAGCGAAAACTCTCATTGTTTACAGTGGCGCCCCCTTCTGAACACTTTGTTAATAAAAAGCTTTTTTGTTTGTTTGTTTTGTTTTGTTTTTTTCTCTATGGTAATTGTGGAACAACCATGAGGTATTTCAAAGAGGTGAACCACAGATAAATTTCTCTAAGGGTGGGGTGAGGGTTACTCAAAAAGGAACTTGACAAGGCTTTTAAAGATATCGACAATCATTATAACATAACGTGACTGATTGTTACCGTGCTCTTAACTGGGCAAACACTTGTTGGCTTCCAAGAAAGACTAACATAGTTGAGATGGTTCTAGCGGCCTTCTGGCACAGGGTCTCATGAGGCAGGGATTCTAGCCACTGGCTGTGCAAGGCATGAGGCCTGTTAGTGATTCTATTTTTTCCTCTGCAGAATAGGTCTTTCTACATTCCAGGTCCTTTCTACCCCAAGAAATAATGTGGCGATTCTCTCAGTGAGTTGTACTATTGGTTTAAACAGCCAACTGTCTCTTTAAAAGGACTTTTGTTTAAATTCCTTTAAAAAAAAGTCCTTTCAAAAAAATGTTTTTTCTTTATTTTTTATTTTTTATCCCATATGTTTACTCTGATCGTGGAACTTTGTCATTTTGACCTTCTCTGCTGATTAAAATATTCTTCATCATCAGCACCTACTGCTCTCCTCTCCTGGTGGTCTCTCCGGAAGGGGTCTTCTCTAGCTCTTCTAGCAGGAGATGGGCACTTCCCCTCTACCCCTGTTGCCAGACCAGCCTTACCTGTCCTGCAGGGTCAGGTCGGCCTGGCCCTTTATCTGTTGTTCTCCTCTGAGTGGTTAGATTTTCATAGATCCCGTGCTTTGCTTTTGTCAGGATTTACCTGGATTATCAAAACCCTTTTCTTGTGCCAGTGAAGCCTAAGAAACAGTCCTAATGAGAGAACCAGGAACTCAAACAGATCATATTTATCCTGAATGTTCTGTCCAAAATGAAAAATTCATTTCAGAGGAGGCTCAAGATCTCTGAGAAGGGAAGTTTCACCAACTCTGTCATGTAGGGGCATCAATTCCGATTCTGTGTCAATTGTCCTACTTTCCCAGCTAGTAATTCTCTACATCAGAAAGCCCACTCTCAACTGTTTCCTCTTTCAAAGGCAGTTGCTCTTAGAGTCTGCACATGACACTTGGGGCCTGCTGGTCGTTGGCTACTGCCCTCTGTACCTTGGGTCTAACAGCTGCGGGGCATCAAGATGAGCACGTCTCTTGTTCTAGGACTTAATATAGTTTGGGGCACATGGTAAGCAATAATCACTTCGTTAGTTGATCCAAGTGTTGGATCTTTCTTAATTATTCTACTACCACAATTTACTTGTTCTAAGATTTGTCCCCCCCCCCATTTTAATATCTCTTAAGGTGGCACTCACCTTGCACTTGATGACATATCCTACTTTAACTGACAGCATTTCTCTTTCTTAGTCGAACATAAACTATAGTGCATCTTACACTTGATGAAAGCTAGGATGCAATTAAATACTCTATTATGGTTACGATTCTGATATTTGAAATCCTCCAGTAGGTCCCTGTGCCCCCACAGTGTAGTACCTCACCTCCTGGCCATAGTATACAAACCATCTCACCCCCAGTGTTAACCCCGGGGCTCAGCCTCCATCCCCAGGTGATGCTGCCAGATCAGCTGTCGGTTGTCATGAACTTGCTGTAGTTTCCCGAATGCACTGTGCTGCCTCCTGGCACTTTGAAACTTGACACACTCATCCTCATTCTTCGCTTTGCCCTTGTCTATCACCTCCCCTGAAAATCTGTTTCTAAGTGTCTTTTCCCAGCTCCCACCTACCCTTGGCAGTCTTTTATCTCCCTGTGGTAAAGCCTGTCACACTGCATCATGGACATGCCCGTTGTCCCCCTGAGAAGAGAAAAGGGACAATGAGGGCCCCCAGCATTTGCAGCTCTAGTGCAGAGCCCCATGCCTGGCTTGCAGGAAATGCCAGATCATGAAGACATACGGAGATCATCCTCTGGCTAAAACCAGCTCTTCTTTGCCTACCGCAGGATCTGGTCAATAAAGAGCAGCCAGTTATTATTGCTGTTTTTCTAGGGATTTTTACCCCATATATCTCCCAGGTCTTTACTCTTTTTATAGCACTTTAATTCAGGCTTCAACCACTTCCTAGTCAGATCAGGTGAAATCATTTTCCTTCCCATACCCTCGATGTATTTCACATCTAGTAATTCTTTTTTTAAAGATCTTATTTACCCATTTGACAGACAGATCACAAGTAGGTAGAGAGGGAGGCAGAGAGAGAGGGGGAAAGCAGGCTCCCCGCTGAGCAGAGAGCCCGATGTGGGGCTCCATCCCAGGACCCTGAAATCATGACCTGATCCGAAGGCAGAGGCCGAAACCACTGAGCCACCCAGGAGCCCCCATATCTGGTAGTTTATAACCAACGTGGATTTGCTGCATCAAATAGTTCCTTCTTCTTCAAATATAAATATATAAAGAAAGTGATCAAGTCACTCGCATGTCTGAGGAGAATGTCATACCTTTAGTAGCAAACTTGAAATCTTGGCCATTGGTTTTGATTTTTGTTTTGGTTAGATTTGGTTCGGTTTTTGTCCTTTTAAAAATCCCTCCAGCCCTTGGCTCTGTCTGACCCGATTGCTTTCAGCTGTTTCTGCAACAAAATTGTCCCGGCAGCGAAAACTCTCATTGTTTACAGTGGCGCCCCCTTCTGAACACTTTGTTAATAAAAAGCTTTTTTGTTTGTTTGTTTTGTTTTGTTTTTTTCTCTATGGTAATTGTGGAACAACCATGAGGTATTTCAAAGAGGTGAACCACAGATAAATTTCTCTAAGGGTGGGGTGAGGGTTACTCAAAAAGGAACTTGACAAGGCTTTTAAAGATATCGACAATCATTATAACATAACGTGACTGATTGTTACCGTGCTCTTAACTGGGCAAACACTTGTTGGCTTCCAAGAAAGACTAACATAGTTGAGATGGTTCTAGCGGCCTTCTGGCACAGGGTCTCATGAGGCAGGGATTCTAGCCACTGGCTGTGCAAGGCATGAGGCCTGTTAGTGATTCTATTTTTTCCTCTGCAGAATAGGTCTTTCTACATTCCAGGTCCTTTCTACCCCAAGAAATAATGTGGCGATTCTCTCAGTGAGTTGTACTATTGGTTTAAACAGCCAACTGTCTCTTTAAAAGGACTTTTGTTTAAATTCCTTTAAAAAAAAGTCCTTTCAAAAAAATGTTTTTTCTTTATTTTTTATTTTTTATCCCATATGTTTACTCTGATCGTGGAACTTTGTCATTTTGACCTTCTCTGCTGATTAAAATATTCTTCATCATCAGCACCTACTGCTCTCCTCTCCTGGTGGTCTCTCCGGAAGGGGTCTTCTCTAGCTCTTCTAGCAGGAGATGGGCACTTCCCCTCTACCCCTGTTGCCAGACCAGCCTTACCTGTCCTGCAGGGTCAGGTCGGCCTGGCCCTTTATCTGTTGTTCTCCTCTGAGTGGTTAGATTTTCATAGATCCCGTGCTTTGCTTTTGTCAGGATTTACCTGGATTATCAAAACCCTTTTCTTGTGCCAGTGAAGCCTAAGAAACAGTCCTAATGAGAGAACCAGGAACTCAAACAGATCATATTTATCCTGAATGTTCTGTCCAAAATGAAAAATTCATTTCAGAGGAGGCTCAAGATCTCTGAGAAGGGAAGTTTCACCAACTCTGTCATGTAGGGGCATCAATTCCGATTCTGTGTCAATTGTCCTACTTTCCCAGCTAGTAATTCTCTACATCAGAAAGCCCACTCTCAACTGTTTCCTCTTTCAAAGGCAGTTGCTCTTAGAGTCTGCACATGACACTTGGGGCCTGCTGGTCGTTGGCTACTGCCCTCTGTACCTTGGGTCTAACAGCTGCGGGGCATCAAGATGAGCACGTCTCTTGTTCTAGGACTTAATATAGTTTGGGGCACATGGTAAGCAATAATCACTTCGTTAGTTGATCCAAGTGTTGGATCTTTCTTAATTATTCTACTACCACAATTTACTTGTTCTAAGATTTGTCCCCCCCCCCATTTTAATATCTCTTAAGGTGGCACTCACCTTGCACTTGATGACATATCCTACTTTAACTGACAGCATTTCTCTTTCTTAGTCGAACATAAACTATAGTGCATCTTACACTTGATGAAAGCTAGGATGCAATTAAATACTCTATTATGGTTACGATTCTGATATTTGAAATCCTCCAGTAGGTCCCTGTGCCCCCACAGTGTAGTACCTCACCTCCTGGCCATAGTATACAAACCATCTCACCCCCAGTGTTAACCCCGGGGCTCAGCCTCCATCCCCAGGTGATGCTGCCAGATCAGCTGTCGGTTGTCATGAACTTGCTGTAGTTTCCCGAATGCACTGTGCTGCCTCCTGGCACTTTGAAACTTGACACACTCATCCTCATTCTTCGCTTTGCCCTTGTCTATCACCTCCCCTGAAAATCTGTTTCTAAGTGTCTTTTCCCAGCTCCCACCTACCCTTGGCAGTCTTTTATCTCCCTGTGGTAAAGCCTGTCACACTGCATCATGGACATGCCCGTTGTCCCCCTGAGAAGAGAAAAGGGACAATGAGGGCCCCCAGCATTTGCAGCTCTAGTGCAGAGCCCCATGCCTGGCTTGCAGGAAATGCCAGATCATGAAGACATACGGAGATCATCCTCTGGCTAAAACCAGCTCTTCTTTGCCTACCGCAGGATCTGGTCAATAAAGAGCAGCCAGTTATTATTGCTGTTTTTCTAGGGATTTTTACCCCATATATCTCCCAGGTCTTTACTCTTTTTATAGCACTTTAATTCAGGCTTCAACCACTTCCTAGTCAGATCAGGTGAAATCATTTTCCTTCCCATACCCTCGATGTATTTCACATCTAGTAATTCTTTTTTTAAAGATCTTATTTACCCATTTGACAGACAGATCACAAGTAGGTAGAGAGGGAGGCAGAGAGAGAGGGGGAAAGCAGGCTCCCCGCTGAGCAGAGAGCCCGATGTGGGGCTCCATCCCAGGACCCTGAAATCATGACCTGATCCGAAGGCAGAGGCCGAAACCACTGAGCCACCCAGGAGCCCCCATATCTGGTAGTTTATAACCAACGTGGATTTGCTGCATCAAATAGTTCCTTCTTCTTCAAATATAAATATATAAAGAAAGTGATCAAGTCACTCGCATGTCTGAGGAGAATGTCATACCTTTAGTAGCAAACTTGAAATCTTGGCCATTGGTTTTGATTTTTGTTTTGGTTAGATTTGGTTCGGTTTTTGTCCTTTTAAAAATCCCTCCAGCCCTTGGCTCTGTCTGACCCGATTGCTTTCAGCTGTTTCTGCAACAAAATTGTCCCGGCAGCGAAAACTCTCATTGTTTACAGTGGCGCCCCCTTCTGAACACTTTGTTAATAAAAAGCTTTTTTGTTTGTTTGTTTTGTTTTGTTTTTTTCTCTATGGTAATTGTGGAACAACCATGAGGTATTTCAAAGAGGTGAACCACAGATAAATTTCTCTAAGGGTGGGGTGAGGGTTACTCAAAAAGGAACTTGACAAGGCTTTTAAAGATATCGACAATCATTATAACATAACGTGACTGATTGTTACCGTGCTCTTAACTGGGCAAACACTTGTTGGCTTCCAAGAAAGACTAACATAGTTGAGATGGTTCTAGCGGCCTTCTGGCACAGGGTCTCATGAGGCAGGGATTCTAGCCACTGGCTGTGCAAGGCATGAGGCCTGTTAGTGATTCTATTTTTTCCTCTGCAGAATAGGTCTTTCTACATTCCAGGTCCTTTCTACCCCAAGAAATAATGTGGCGATTCTCTCAGTGAGTTGTACTATTGGTTTAAACAGCCAACTGTCTCTTTAAAAGGACTTTTGTTTAAATTCCTTTAAAAAAAAGTCCTTTCAAAAAAATGTTTTTTCTTTATTTTTTATTTTTTATCCCATATGTTTACTCTGATCGTGGAACTTTGTCATTTTGACCTTCTCTGCTGATTAAAATATTCTTCATCATCAGCACCTACTGCTCTCCTCTCCTGGTGGTCTCTCCGGAAGGGGTCTTCTCTAGCTCTTCTAGCAGGAGATGGGCACTTCCCCTCTACCCCTGTTGCCAGACCAGCCTTACCTGTCCTGCAGGGTCAGGTCGGCCTGGCCCTTTATCTGTTGTTCTCCTCTGAGTGGTTAGATTTTCATAGATCCCGTGCTTTGCTTTTGTCAGGATTTACCTGGATTATCAAAACCCTTTTCTTGTGCCAGTGAAGCCTAAGAAACAGTCCTAATGAGAGAACCAGGAACTCAAACAGATCATATTTATCCTGAATGTTCTGTCCAAAATGAAAAATTCATTTCAGAGGAGGCTCAAGATCTCTGAGAAGGGAAGTTTCACCAACTCTGTCATGTAGGGGCATCAATTCCGATTCTGTGTCAATTGTCCTACTTTCCCAGCTAGTAATTCTCTACATCAGAAAGCCCACTCTCAACTGTTTCCTCTTTCAAAGGCAGTTGCTCTTAGAGTCTGCACATGACACTTGGGGCCTGCTGGTCGTTGGCTACTGCCCTCTGTACCTTGGGTCTAACAGCTGCGGGGCATCAAGATGAGCACGTCTCTTGTTCTAGGACTTAATATAGTTTGGGGCACATGGTAAGCAATAATCACTTCGTTAGTTGATCCAAGTGTTGGATCTTTCTTAATTATTCTACTACCACAATTTACTTGTTCTAAGATTTGTCCCCCCCCCCATTTTAATATCTCTTAAGGTGGCACTCACCTTGCACTTGATGACATATCCTACTTTAACTGACAGCATTTCTCTTTCTTAGTCGAACATAAACTATAGTGCATCTTACACTTGATGAAAGCTAGGATGCAATTAAATACTCTATTATGGTTACGATTCTGATATTTGAAATCCTCCAGTAGGTCCCTGTGCCCCCACAGTGTAGTACCTCACCTCCTGGCCATAGTATACAAACCATCTCACCCCCAGTGTTAACCCCGGGGCTCAGCCTCCATCCCCAGGTGATGCTGCCAGATCAGCTGTCGGTTGTCATGAACTTGCTGTAGTTTCCCGAATGCACTGTGCTGCCTCCTGGCACTTTGAAACTTGACACACTCATCCTCATTCTTCGCTTTGCCCTTGTCTATCACCTCCCCTGAAAATCTGTTCCTAAGTGGCTTTTCCCAGCTCCCACCTACCCTTGGAAGTCTATTATCTCCCTGTGGTAAAGCCTGTCACACTGCATCATGGACATGCCCGTTGTCCCCCTGAAAAGAGAAAAGGGACAATGAGGGCCCCCAGCATTTGCAGCTCTAGTGCAGAGCCCCATGCCTGGCTTGCAGGAAATGCCAGATCATGAAGACAAACGGAGATCATCCTCTGGCTAAAACCAGCTCTTCTTTGCCTACCGCAGGATCTGGTCAATAAAGAGCAGCCAGTTATTATTGCTGTTTTTCTAGGGATTTTTACCCCATATATCTCCCAGGTCTTTACTCTTTTTATAGCACTTTAATTCAGGCTTCAACCACTTCCTAGTCAGATCAGGGGAAATCATTTTCCTTCCCATACCCTCGATGTATTTCACATCTAGTAATTCTTTTTTTTAAAGATCTTATTTACCCATTTGACAGACAGATCACAAGTAGGTAGAGAGGGAGGCAGAGAGAGAGGGGGAAAGCAGGCTCCCCGCTGAGCAGAGAGCCCGATGTGGGGCTCCATCCCAGGACCCTGAAATCATGACCTGATCCGAAGGCAGAGGCCGAAACCACTGAGCCACCCAGGAGCCCCCATATCTGGTAGTTTATAACCAACGTGGATTTGCTGCATCAAATAGTTCCTTCTTCTTCAAATATAAATATATAAAGAAAGTGATCAAGTCACTCGCATGTCTGAGGAGAATGTCATACCTTTAGTAGCAAACTTGAAATCTTGGCCATTGGTTTTGATTTTTGTTTTGGTTAGATTTGGTTCGGTTTTTGTCCTTTTAAAAATCCCTCCAGCCCTTGGCTCTGTCTGACCCGATTGCTTTCAGCTGTTTCTGCAACAAAATTGTCCCGGCAGCGAAAACTCTCATTGTTTACAGTGGCGCCCCCTTCTGAACACTTTGTTAATAAAAAGCTTTTTTGTTTGTTTGTTTTGTTTTGTTTTTTTCTCTATGGTAATTGTGGAACAACCATGAGGTATTTCAAAGAGGTGAACCACAGATAAATTTCTCTAAGGGTGGGGTGAGGGTTACTCAAAAAGGAACTTGACAAGGCTTTTAAAGATATCGACAATCATTATAACATAACGTGACTGATTGTTACCGTGCTCTTAACTGGGCAAACACTTGTTGGCTTCCAAGAAAGACTAACATAGTTGAGATGGTTCTAGCGGCCTTCTGGCACAGGGTCTCATGAGGCAGGGATTCTAGCCACTGGCTGTGCAAGGCATGAGGCCTGTTAGTGATTCTATTTTTTCCTCTGCAGAATAGGTCTTTCTACATTCCAGGTCCTTTCTACCCCAAGAAATAATGTGGCGATTCTCTCAGTGAGTTGTACTATTGGTTTAAACAGCCAACTGTCTCTTTAAAAGGACTTTTGTTTAAATTCCTTTAAAAAAAAGTCCTTTCAAAAAAATGTTTTTTCTTTATTTTTTATTTTTTATCCCATATGTTTACTCTGATCGTGGAACTTTGTCATTTTGACCTTCTCTGCTGATTAAAATATTCTTCATCATCAGCACCTACTGCTCTCCTCTCCTGGTGGTCTCTCCGGAAGGGGTCTTCTCTAGCTCTTCTAGCAGGAGATGGGCACTTCCCCTCTACCCCTGTTGCCAGACCAGCCTTACCTGTCCTGCAGGGTCAGGTCGGCCTGGCCCTTTATCTGTTGTTCTCCTCTGAGTGGTTAGATTTTCATAGATCCCGTGCTTTGCTTTTGTCAGGATTTACCTGGATTATCAAAACCCTTTTCTTGTGCCAGTGAAGCCTAAGAAACAGTCCTAATGAGAGAACCAGGAACTCAAACAGATCATATTTATCCTGAATGTTCTGTCCAAAATGAAAAATTCATTTCAGAGGAGGCTCAAGATCTCTGAGAAGGGAAGTTTCACCAACTCTGTCATGTAGGGGCATCAATTCCGATTCTGTGTCAATTGTCCTACTTTCCCAGCTAGTAATTCTCTACATCAGAAAGCCCACTCTCAACTGTTTCCTCTTTCAAAGGCAGTTGCTCTTAGAGTCTGCACATGACACTTGGGGCCTGCTGGTCGTTGGCTACTGCCCTCTGTACCTTGGGTCTAACAGCTGCGGGGCATCAAGATGAGCACGTCTCTTGTTCTAGGACTTAATATAGTTTGGGGCACATGGTAAGCAATAATCACTTCGTTAGTTGATCCAAGTGTTGGATCTTTCTTAATTATTCTACTACCACAATTTACTTGTTCTAAGATTTGTCCCCCCCCCCATTTTAATATCTCTTAAGGTGGCACTCACCTTGCACTTGATGACATATCCTACTTTAACTGACAGCATTTCTCTTTCTTAGTCGAACATAAACTATAGTGCATCTTACACTTGATGAAAGCTAGGATGCAATTAAATACTCTATTATGGTTACGATTCTGATATTTGAAATCCTCCAGTAGGTCCCTGTGCCCCCACAGTGTAGTACCTCACCTCCTGGCCATAGTATACAAACCATCTCACCCCCAGTGTTAACCCCGGGGCTCAGCCTCCATCCCCAGGTGATGCTGCCAGATCAGCTGTCGGTTGTCATGAACTTGCTGTAGTTTCCCGAATGCACTGTGCTGCCTCCTGGCACTTTGAAACTTGACACACTCATCCTCATTCTTCGCTTTGCCCTTGTCTATCACCTCCCCTGAAAATCTGTTCCTAAGTGGCTTTTCCCAGCTCCCACCTACCCTTGGAAGTCTATTATCTCCCTGTGGTAAAGCCTGTCACACTGCATCATGGACATGCCCGTTGTCCCCCTGAAAAGAGAAAAGGGACAATGAGGGCCCCCAGCATTTGCAGCTCTAGTGCAGAGCCCCATGCCTGGCTTGCAGGAAATGCCAGATCATGAAGACAAACGGAGATCATCCTCTGGCTAAAACCAGCTCTTCTTTGCCTACCGCAGGATCTGGTCAATAAAGAGCAGCCAGTTATTATTGCTGTTTTTCTAGGGATTTTTACCCCATATATCTCCCAGGTCTTTACTCTTTTTATAGCACTTTAATTCAGGCTTCAACCACTTCCTAGTCAGATCAGGGGAAATCATTTTCCTTCCCATACCCTCGATGTATTTCACATCTAGTAATTCTTTTTTTTAAAGATCTTATTTACCCATTTGACAGACAGATCACAAGTAGGTAGAGAGGGAGGCAGAGAGAGAGGGGGAAAGCAGGCTCCCCGCTGAGCAGAGAGCCCGATGTGGGGCTCCATCCCAGGACCCTGAAATCATGACCTGATCCGAAGGCAGAGGCCGAAACCACTGAGCCACCCAGGAGCCCCCATATCTGGTAGTTTATAACCAACGTGGATTTGCTGCATCAAATAGTTCCTTCTTCTTCAAATATAAATATATAAAGAAAGTGATCAAGTCACTCGCATGTCTGAGGAGAATGTCATACCTTTAGTAGCAAACTTGAAATCTTGGCCATTGGTTTTGATTTTTGTTTTGGTTAGATTTGGTTCGGTTTTTGTCCTTTTAAAAATCCCTCCAGCCCTTGGCTCTGTCTGACCCGATTGCTTTCAGCTGTTTCTGCAACAAAATTGTCCCGGCAGCGAAAACTCTCATTGTTTACAGTGGCGCCCCCTTCTGAACACTTTGTTAATAAAAAGCTTTTTTGTTTGTTTGTTTTGTTTTGTTTTTTTCTCTATGGTAATTGTGGAACAACCATGAGGTATTTCAAAGAGGTGAACCACAGATAAATTTCTCTAAGGGTGGGGTGAGGGTTACTCAAAAAGGAACTTGACAAGGCTTTTAAAGATATCGACAATCATTATAACATAACGTGACTGATTGTTACCGTGCTCTTAACTGGGCAAACACTTGTTGGCTTCCAAGAAAGACTAACATAGTTGAGATGGTTCTAGCGGCCTTCTGGCACAGGGTCTCATGAGGCAGGGATTCTAGCCACTGGCTGTGCAAGGCATGAGGCCTGTTAGTGATTCTATTTTTTCCTCTGCAGAATAGGTCTTTCTACATTCCAGGTCCTTTCTACCCCAAGAAATAATGTGGCGATTCTCTCAGTGAGTTGTACTATTGGTTTAAACAGCCAACTGTCTCTTTAAAAGGACTTTTGTTTAAATTCCTTTAAAAAAAAGTCCTTTCAAAAAAATGTTTTTTCTTTATTTTTTATTTTTTATCCCATATGTTTACTCTGATCGTGGAACTTTGTCATTTTGACCTTCTCTGCTGATTAAAATATTCTTCATCATCAGCACCTACTGCTCTCCTCTCCTGGTGGTCTCTCCGGAAGGGGTCTTCTCTAGCTCTTCTAGCAGGAGATGGGCACTTCCCCTCTACCCCTGTTGCCAGACCAGCCTTACCTGTCCTGCAGGGTCAGGTCGGCCTGGCCCTTTATCTGTTGTTCTCCTCTGAGTGGTTAGATTTTCATAGATCCCGTGCTTTGCTTTTGTCAGGATTTACCTGGATTATCAAAACCCTTTTCTTGTGCCAGTGAAGCCTAAGAAACAGTCCTAATGAGAGAACCAGGAACTCAAACAGATCATATTTATCCTGAATGTTCTGTCCAAAATGAAAAATTCATTTCAGAGGAGGCTCAAGATCTCTGAGAAGGGAAGTTTCACCAACTCTGTCATGTAGGGGCATCAATTCCGATTCTGTGTCAATTGTCCTACTTTCCCAGCTAGTAATTCTCTACATCAGAAAGCCCACTCTCAACTGTTTCCTCTTTCAAAGGCAGTTGCTCTTAGAGTCTGCACATGACACTTGGGGCCTGCTGGTCGTTGGCTACTGCCCTCTGTACCTTGGGTCTAACAGCTGCGGGGCATCAAGATGAGCACGTCTCTTGTTCTAGGACTTAATATAGTTTGGGGCACATGGTAAGCAATAATCACTTCGTTAGTTGATCCAAGTGTTGGATCTTTCTTAATTATTCTACTACCACAATTTACTTGTTCTAAGATTTGTCCCCCCCCCCATTTTAATATCTCTTAAGGTGGCACTCACCTTGCACTTGATGACATATCCTACTTTAACTGACAGCATTTCTCTTTCTTAGTCGAACATAAACTATAGTGCATCTTACACTTGATGAAAGCTAGGATGCAATTAAATACTCTATTATGGTTACGATTCTGATATTTGAAATCCTCCAGTAGGTCCCTGTGCCCCCACAGTGTAGTACCTCACCTCCTGGCCATAGTATACAAACCATCTCACCCCCAGTGTTAACCCCGGGGCTCAGCCTCCATCCCCAGGTGATGCTGCCAGATCAGCTGTCGGTTGTCATGAACTTGCTGTAGTTTCCCGAATGCACTGTGCTGCCTCCTGGCACTTTGAAACTTGACACACTCATCCTCATTCTTCGCTTTGCCCTTGTCTATCACCTCCCCTGAAAATCTGTTTCTAAGTGTCTTTTCCCAGCTCCCACCTACCCTTGGCAGTCTTTTATCTCCCTGTGGTAAAGCCTGTCACACTGCATCATGGACATGCCCGTTGTCCCCCTGAGAAGAGAAAAGGGACAATGAGGGCCCCCAGCATTTGCAGCTCTAGTGCAGAGCCCCATGCCTGGCTTGCAGGAAATGCCAGATCATGAAGACATACGGAGATCATCCTCTGGCTAAAACCAGCTCTTCTTTGCCTACCGCAGGATCTGGTCAATAAAGAGCAGCCAGTTATTATTGCTGTTTTTCTAGGGATTTTTACCCCATATATCTCCCAGGTCTTTACTCTTTTTATAGCACTTTAATTCAGGCTTCAACCACTTCCTAGTCAGATCAGGTGAAATCATTTTCCTTCCCATACCCTCGATGTATTTCACATCTAGTAATTCTTTTTTTAAAGATCTTATTTACCCATTTGACAGACAGATCACAAGTAGGTAGAGAGGGAGGCAGAGAGAGAGGGGGAAAGCAGGCTCCCCGCTGAGCAGAGAGCCCGATGTGGGGCTCCATCCCAGGACCCTGAAATCATGACCTGATCCGAAGGCAGAGGCCGAAACCACTGAGCCACCCAGGAGCCCCCATATCTGGTAGTTTATAACCAACGTGGATTTGCTGCATCAAATAGTTCCTTCTTCTTCAAATATAAATATATAAAGAAAGTGATCAAGTCACTCGCATGTCTGAGGAGAATGTCATACCTTTAGTAGCAAACTTGAAATCTTGGCCATTGGTTTTGATTTTTGTTTTGGTTAGATTTGGTTCGGTTTTTGTCCTTTTAAAAATCCCTCCAGCCCTTGGCTCTGTCTGACCCGATTGCTTTCAGCTGTTTCTGCAACAAAATTGTCCCGGCAGCGAAAACTCTCATTGTTTACAGTGGCGCCCCCTTCTGAACACTTTGTTAATAAAAAGCTTTTTTGTTTGTTTGTTTTGTTTTGTTTTTTTCTCTATGGTAATTGTGGAACAACCATGAGGTATTTCAAAGAGGTGAACCACAGATAAATTTCTCTATGGGTGGGGTGAGGGTTACTCAAAAAGGAACTTGACAAGGCTTTTAAAGATATCGACAATCATTATAACATAACGTGACTGATTGTTACCGTGCTCTTAACTGGGCAAACACTTGTTGGCTTCCAAGAAAGACTAACATAGTTGAGATGGTTCTAGCGGCCTTCTGGCACAGGGTCTCATGAGGCAGGGATTCTAGCCACTGGCTGTGCAAGGCATGAGGCCTGTTAGTGATTCTATTTTTTCCTCTGCAGAATAGGTCTTTCTACATTCCAGGTCCTTTCTACCCCAAGAAATAATGTGGCGATTCTCTCAGTGAGTTGTACTATTGGTTTAAACAGCCAACTGTCTCTTTAAAAGGACTTTTGTTTAAATTCCTTTAAAAAAAAGTCCTTTCAAAAAAATGTTTTTTCTTTATTTTTTATTTTTTATCCCATATGTTTACTCTGATCGTGGAACTTTGTCATTTTGACCTTCTCTGCTGATTAAAATATTCTTCATCATCAGCACCTACTGCTCTCCTCTCCTGGTGGTCTCTCCGGAAGGGGTCTTCTCTAGCTCTTCTAGCAGGAGATGGGCACTTCCCCTCTACCCCTGTTGCCAGACCAGCCTTACCTGTCCTGCAGGGTCAGGTCGGCCTGGCCCTTTATCTGTTGTTCTCCTCTGAGTGGTTAGATTTTCATAGATCCCGTGCTTTGCTTTTGTCAGGATTTACCTGGATTATCAAAACCCTTTTCTTGTGCCAGTGAAGCCTAAGAAACAGTCCTAATGAGAGAACCAGGAACTCAAACAGATCATATTTATCCTGAATGTTCTGTCCAAAATGAAAAATTCATTTCAGAGGAGGCTCAAGATCTCTGAGAAGGGAAGTTTCACCAACTCTGTCATGTAGGGGCATCAATTCCGATTCTGTGTCAATTGTCCTACTTTCCCAGCTAGTAATTCTCTACATCAGAAAGCCCACTCTCAACTGTTTCCTCTTTCAAAGGCAGTTGCTCTTAGAGTCTGCACATGACACTTGGGGCCTGCTGGTCGTTGGCTACTGCCCTCTGTACCTTGGGTCTAACAGCTGCGGGGCATCAAGATGAGCACGTCTCTTGTTCTAGGACTTAATATAGTTTGGGGCACATGGTAAGCAATAATCACTTCGTTAGTTGATCCAAGTGTTGGATCTTTCTTAATTATTCTACTACCACAATTTACTTGTTCTAAGATTTGTCCCCCCCCCCATTTTAATATCTCTTAAGGTGGCACTCACCTTGCACTTGATGACATATCCTACTTTAACTGACAGCATTTCTCTTTCTTAGTCGAACATAAACTATAGTGCATCTTACACTTGATGAAAGCTAGGATGCAATTAAATACTCTATTATGGTTACGATTCTGATATTTGAAATCCTCCA